>NW_027287170.1:0-107104 GCF_022747635.1 Hetaerina americana | reverse complement strand
TTGGGCTCATTTTAGTAACATTAACAGTTGCGCTGAAGCATCTTTTATGCTGATTTCTTGCCTTTCAGGATTTTATTCTGGGTTTATTTTGTTTATTTGATGAAATTGAACAACAATACACAACATGGAAACATTTTTGTTTGATTTGTGTCGAGTGAGATTTTCACCTAGAACCCAAAGGGGGTGTATTGCCACTTTTCATGTAAAAATGAAAAAAAAACATTTTCAAAAAATGAAATAAATGCCTTCTATACACCTCAAACATTCTCTCTTAAACTGAAAATTGTTGTTTTCGCAATATTTTTAGATATTTGGCTCTTTTAGTAACATTAACACTGGCGCTGAAGCATCTTTTATGCTCATTTCTTGTCTTTCAGGATTTATTCTGGGTTTTATTTTGTTTGTTTGATGAAAATGAACAACAATACACACCATGGAAACATTTTTGTTTGATTTGTGTCGAGTGAGATTTTCACCTAGAACCCAAAGGGGGGGGTATTGGCACTTTTCATGGAAAAATGTGAAAATTAAATTTTCTAAAAATGAAATAAATGCCCTTCTATACACCTCAAACATTCACTCTAAATCTGAAAATTGTTGTTTTTCGCAATATTTTTAGAAATTTGGCCTCTTTTAGTACCAATAACACTAGCGCTGAAGCATCTTTTATGCTCATTTCTGTCTTTCAGGATATATTCTGGGTTTATTTTGTTTATTTGATGAAAATGAACAACAATACACACCATGGAAACATTTTTGTTTGATTTGTGTCGAGTGAGATTTTCACCTAGAACCCAAAGGGGGGGGGGTATTAGCACTTTTCATGGAAAAATGTGAAAATTAAATTTTCTAAAATGAAATAAATGCCTTCTATGCACCTCAAACATTCACTCTAAAACTGAAAAATATTGTTTTTCGCATATTTGTAGAAATTTGGGCTCTTTTAGTAACATTAACACTTGCGCTGAAGCATCTTTTATGCTCATTTCTTGTCTTTCATGATTTATTCTGGGTTTTATTTTTTTATTTGATGAAAATGAACAACAATACACACCATGGAAACATTTTGTTTGATATGTGTCGAGTGAGATTTTCACCTAGAACCAAAGGGGGGGGGTATTGGCACTTTTCATGGAAAAATGTGAAAAATTAAATTTTCTAAAAATGAATAAATGCCTTCTATGCACCTCAAACATTCACTCTAAAACTGAAAAATATTGTTTTTCGCAATATTTGTAGAAATTTGGCTCTTTTAGTAACATTAACACTTGCGCTGAAGCATCTTTAATGCTCATTTCTTATCTTTCAGGATTTATTCTTGGTTTTACTTGTTTATTTGATGAAAATGAGCAAAAAAACACTCCATGGAAACATTTTTGTTTGATTTGTGTCGAGTGAGATTTTCACCTAGAACCCAAAGGGGGGGGTATTGGCACTTTCATGGAAAAATGTAAAAAAAATAAATTTTCTAAAAATAAAAATAAATGCCTTCTAACACCTCAAACATTCACTCTAAACTGAAATTGTTGTTTTTCGCGATATTTTTAGAAATTTGGTCTCTTTAATAACATTACACACTTGCGCTGAAGCATCTTTTATGCTCATTTCTTGTCTTTCAGGATTTATTCTGGGTTTTATTTTTTTATTTGATGAAAATGAACAACAATACACACCATGGAACATTTTTGTTTGAATTGTGTCGAGTGAGATTTCACCTAGAACCCAAAGGGGGGGTATTGTCACTTTTCATGGAAAAATGTTAAAAATTAAATTTTCTAAAATGAAATAAATGCCTTCTATGACCTCAAAACATTCACTCTAAAAAAGATTGTTGTTTGTCGTAATATTTCAGAAATTTGGGCTCTTTTAATAACCTTAACACTTGAGCTGAAGCATCTTTAATGCTCATTTCTTATTCTTCAGGATTTATTCATGGTTTTACATTGTTTATTTGTTGAAAATGAGCAAAAATACACTCCATGGAAACATTTTTGTTTGATTTGTGTCGAGTGTGATTTTCACCTAGAACCCAAAGGGGGGGTATTGGAACTTTTCATGGAAAATGGGAAAAATTAAATTTTCTAAAAATAAAATAAATGCCTTCTATACACCTCAAACATTCACTCTAAAACTGAAAATTGTTGTTTTTCGCGATATTTTTAGAAATTTGGGCTCTTATAGTAACATTAACACTTCGCTGAACTTCTTTTATGCTCATTTCTTGTATTGCAGCATTTATTCTGGGTTTTATTTTGTTTATTTGATGAAAATGAACAACAATACACATCATGGAAACATTTTTGTTTGATTTGTGTCGAGTGAGATTTTCACTCTAGAACCCAAAGGGGGGTATTGGCACTTTGAATGGAAAAATGTGAAAAATAAATTTTCTAGAACCCAAAGGGGGGGGTATTGGCACTTTTCATGGAAAAATGTGAAAAAATAAATTTTCTAAAAATGAAATAATGCCTTCTATACACCTCAAACATTCACTCTAAAACTGAAAATTGTTGTTTTTTCGCAATATTTTTAGAAATTTGGGCCCTTTTAGTAACATTAACACTTCCGCTGAAGCTTCTTTTATGCTAATTTCTTGTATTTCAGTATTTATTCTCGGTTTTATTTTGTTTATTTGATGAAATGAACAACAATACTCATCATGGAAACATTTTTGTTTGATTTGTGTCGAGTGAGATTTTCACCTAGAACCCAAAGGGGGGTATTGGCACTTTTCATGGAAAAATGTGAAAAATTACATTTTCTAAAATTGAAATAAATGCCTTCTATACACCTCAAACATTCACTCTAAATCTGAAAATTGTTGTTTTTCGCAATATTTTTAGAAATTTGGGCTCTTTTAGTAACATTAACAGTTGCGCTGAAGCATCTTTTATGCTCATTTCTTGCCTTTCAGGATTTATTATGGGTTTAATTTTGTTTATTTAATGAAAATGAACAACAATACGCACCATGGAAACATTTTTGTTGATTTGTGTCGAGTGAGATTTTCACCTACAACCCAAAGGGGGGGGTATTGGCCCTATTCATGGAAAAATATGAAAAAACATTTTTTAAAAATGAAATAAATGCCTTCTATACACCTCAAACATTCACTCTAAATCTGAAAATTGTTGTTTTTCGCAATATTTTAGAAATTTAGGCTCTTTTAGTAACATTAACACTTGCGCTGAAGCATCTTTATGCTCATTTCTTGTCTTTCAGGATTTATTCTGGGTTTAATTTTTTTATTTGATGAAATGAACAACAATACACACCATGGAAACATTTTTGTTAGATTTGTGTCGAGGCAGATTTTCACCTAGAACCCAAAGGGGGGATATTGAACTTTTCATGGAAAAATGTGAAAAATTAAATTTTCTAAAAATGAATATGCCTTCTATACACCTCAAACATTCACTCTAAAACTGAAAATTGATGTTTTTCGCGATATTTTTAGAAATTTGGGCTCTTTTAGTAACATTAACACTTCGCTGAAACTTCTTTTATGCTCATTTCTTGTATTGCAGCATTTATTCTGGGATTTATTTTGTTTATTTGATGTAAAATGAACAACAATACACATCATGGAAACATTTTTGGTTTGATTTGTGTCGAGTGAGATTTTCACCTAGAACCCAAAGGGGGGTTATTGGCACTTTGAATGGAAAAAATGTGAAAAATTAAATTTTCTAGAACCCAATGGGGGGGGGGTATTGGCACTTTTCATGAAAAATGTGAAAAATAAATATTCTAAAAATGAAATAAATGCCTTCTATACACCTCAAACATTCACTCTAAAACTGAAAATTGTTGTTTTTCGCAATATTTTTAGAAATTTGGGCCCTTTTAGTAACAATAACACTTCCGCTGAAGCTTCATTTTATGCTAATTTCTTGTATTTCAGTATTTATTCTTGGTTTTTTTTTGTTTATTTGATGAAAATGAACAACAATACTCATCATGGAAACATTTTTGTTTGATTTGTGTCGAGTGAGATTTCACCTAGAACCCAAAGGGGGGGGTAGGGCACTTTCATGGAAAAATGTGAAAAATTACATTTTCTAAAATTGAAATAAATGCCTTCTATACACCTCAAACATTCACTCTAAATCTAAAAATTGTTGTTTTTCGCAATATTTTTAGAAATTTGGGCTCTTTTAGTAACATTAACAATTGCGCTGAAGCATCTTTTATGCTCATTTCTTGCCTTTCAGGATTTATTCTGGGTTTTATTTTTTATTTGATGAAAATGAACAACAATACACATCATGGAAACATTTTTGTTTGATTTGTGTCGAGTGAGATTTTCACCTAGAACCCAAAGGGGGGGTATTGGCACTTTGAATGGAAAAATGTGAAAAATTAAATTTTCTAGAACCCAAAGGGGGGGGAGTATTGGCACTTTTCATGGAAAAATGTGAAAAAATAATTTTCTAAAAATGAAATAAATGCCTTCTATACACTTCAAACATTCACTCTAAAACTGAAAATTGTTGTTTTTTCGCAATATTTTTAGAAATTTGGGCCCTTTTAGTAACATTACCACTTCCGCTGAAGCTTCTTTATGCTAATTTCTTGTATTTCAGTATTTATTCTCGGTTTTATTTTGTTATTTGATGAAAATGAACAAAAATACTCATCATGGAAACATTTTTGTTTGATTTGGTGTCGAGTGAGATTTTCAACTAGAACCCAAAGGGGGGGGGTATTGGCACTTTTCATGGAAAAATTGTGAAAAATTACATTTTCTAAATTGAAATAAATGCCTTCTATAAACCTTAAACATTCACTCTAAATCTGAAAATTGTTGTTTTTCGCAAATATTTTAAAAATTTGGGCTCTTTTAGTAACATTATCAGTTGCGCTGAAGCATCTTTTATGCTGATTTCTTGCCTTTCAGGATTTATTCTTGGTTTTATTTTGTTTATTTGATGAAATTGAACAACAATACACAACATGGAAACATTTTTGTTTGATTTGTGTCGAGTGAGATTTTCACCTAGAAACCCAAAGGGGGGGTATTGCCACTTTTCATTGTAAAAATGAAAAAAAAAAACATTTTTAAAAATGAAATAAATGCCTTCTATACACCTCAAACATTCTCTCTTAAACTGAAAATTGTTGTTTTTCGCAATATTTTTAGATATTTGGGCTCTTTTAGTACATTTACACTTGCGCTGAAGCATCTTTTATGCTTATTCTTGTCTTTCAGGATTTATTCTGGTTTTATTTTGTTTATTTGATGAAAATGAACAACAATACACACCATGGAAACATTTTGTTTGTTTTGTGTCGAGTGAGATTTTTACCTAGAACCCAAAGGGGGGATATTGGCACTTATCATGGAAAAATGTAAAAAATAAATTTTCTAAAAATGAAATAAATGCCTTCTATACACCTCAAACATTCACTCCAAATCTGCAAATTGTTTTTTTCGCAATATTTTAGAAATTTGGGCTCTTTTAGTAACATTAACACTTGCGCTGAAGCATCTTTTATGCTCATTTCTTTTCTTTCAGGATTTATTCTGGGTTTTATTTTGTTATTTGAAGAAAATGAACAACAATACACACCATGGAAACATTTTTGTTTGATAGGTGTCGAGTGGGATTTTCTCTTAGAACCCAAAGGGGGGGTATTGGCCCTATTGATGGAAAAATGTGAAAAAAACATTTTCTAAAAATGAAATAAATGCCTTCTATACACCTCAGACATTCACTCTAAATCTGAAAATTGTTGTTTTTTCGCAATATTTTTAGAAATTGGGCTCTTTTAGTAACATTAACAACCCCGCTGAAGCATATTTTATGCTCATTTCTTGCCATTCAGGATTTATTATGGGTTTATTTTGTTTATTTAATGAAAATGAACAACAATACGCACCATGGAAACATTTTTGTTTGATTTGTGTCGAGTGAGATTTTCACCTACAACCCAAAGGGGGGGTATTGGCCCTATTGATGGAAAAATGTGAAAAAAACATTTTCTAAAAATGAAATAAATGCCTTCTATACACCTCAGACATTCACTCTAAACCTGAAAATTGTTGTTTTTTTTTCGCAATATTTTTAGAAATTTGGGCTCTTTTAGTAACATTAACAACCCCGCTGAAGCATATTTTATGCTCATTTTCTTGTCTTTCAGGATTTATTCTGGGTTTTATTTTGTTTATTTCATGAAAATGAACAACAATACACACCATGGAAACATTTTTGTTTGATATGGGTCGAGTCAGATTTTCAACTAAAACCCAAAGGGGGTATTGGAACTTTTCATGGAAAAATGTGAAAAATTAAATTTTCTAAAAATGAAATAAATGCCTTCTATACACCTCAAACATTCACTCTTAAACTGAAAATTGTTCTTTTTCGCAATATTTTTAGAAATTTGGGCTCTTTTAGTAACATTAACACTTCCGCTGAAGCTTCTTTTATGCTCATTTCTTGCCTTTCAGGATTTATTATGGGTTTAATTTTGTTTATTTGATGAAAATGAACAACAATACCCACCATGGAAACATTTTTGTTTGATTTGTGTCGAGTGAGATTTCACCTAGAACCCAAAGGGCACTTTTCATGGAAAAATGTGAAAAATTAAATTTTCTAAAATGAAATAAATGCCTTCTATACACCTCAAGCATTCACTCCAAACCTGAAAATTGTTTTTTTTCGCAATATTTTTAGAAATTTTGGCTCTTTTAGTAACATTAACACTTGCGCTGAAGCATCTTTTATGCTCATTTCTTGTCTTTCACTATTTATTCTGGGTTTATTTTGTTTATTTCATGAAAATGAACAACAATACACACCATGGAAACATTTTCGTTTGATTTGTGTAAAGTGAGATTTTCACCTAGAACTAAAAGGAGGGGTATTGGCACTTTTCATGGAAAAATTTGAAAAATTAAATTTTCTACAATTGAAATAAATGCCTTCTATACACCTAATACATTCACACTTGAACAGAAGATTGGGGTTTTTCGCAATATTTTTAGAAATTTTGGCTCTTTTAGTAACATTAACAACCCCGCTGATGCATCTTTTATGCTCATTTCTTGTCTTTCAGGATTTATTCTGGGGTTTTTTTTGTTTATTTGATGAAAATGAACAACAATACACACCATGGAAACATTTTTGTTTTGATTTGTGTCGAGTGAGATTTTCACCTAGAACCCAAAGGGGGGGGTATTGGCACTTTTCATGGAAAAATGTAAAAAAATTAAATTTTCTAAAATTGAAATAAATGCCTTCTATGCACCTCAAACATTCACTCTAAAACAGAAGATTTTTGTTTTTCGCAATATTTTTAGAAATTTGGGATTTTTAGTAACTATAACAACCCCGCTGAAGCATCTTTTATGCTCATTTCTTGTCTTTCAGGATTTATTCTGGGATTTATTTTGTTTACTTGATGAAAATGAACAACAATACACACCATGGAAACATTTTTGTTTGATATGTAACGAGTGAGATTTTCACCTAGAACCCAAAGGTGGGGTATTGGCACTTCATGGAAAATGTGAAAAATTAAATTTTCTAAAAATGAAATAAATGCCTTCTATACACCTCAAACATTCACTCTAAATCTGAAAATTGTTGTTTTTCGCAATATTTTTAGAAATTTGGCCTCTTTTAGTACCAATAACACTAGCGCTGAAGCATCTTTATGCTCATTTCTTGTCTTTCAGATATATTCTGGGTTTTATTTTGTTTATTTGATGAAAATGAACAACAATACACACCATGGAAACATGATTTGTGTCGAGTGAGATTTTTACCTAGAACCCAAAGGGGGGGATATTGGCACTTATCATGGAAAAATGTAAAAAATAAATTTTCTAAAAATGAAATAAATGCCTTCTATACACCTCAAACATTCACTCCAAATCTGCAAATTGTTTTTTTTCGCAATATTTTTAGAAATTTTGGGCTCTTTTAGTAACATTAACACTTGCGCTGAAGCATCTTTTATGCTCATTTCTTGTCTTTCAAGATTTATTATGGGTTTAATTTTGTTTATTTAATGAAAATGAACAACAATACGCACCATGGAAACATTTTTGTTTGATTTGTGTCGAGTGAGATTTTCACCTAGAAACCCAAAGGGGGGGGGGTATTAGCACTTTTCATGGAAAAATGTGAAAAATTTAAATTTTCTAAAATGAAATAAATGCCTTCTATGCACCTCAAACATTCACTCTAAAACTGAAAAATATTGTTTTTTCGCAATATTTGTAGAAATTTGGGCACTTTTAGTAACATTAACACTTGCGCTGAAGCATCTTTTATGCTCATTTCTTGTCTTTCATGATTTATTCTGGGTTTTATTTTTTTATTTGATGAAAATGAACAACAATACACACCATGGAAACATTTTTGTTTGATATGTGTCGAGTGAGATTTTCACCTAGAACCCAAAGGGGGGGGGGGGGGTATTGGCACTTTTCATGGAAAAATGTGAAAAATTAAATTTTCTAAAAATGAAATAAATGCCTTCTATGCACCTCAAACATTCACTCTTAAACAGAAGATTGTTGTTTTTCGTAATATTTTCAGAAATTTGGGCTCTTTTAGTAACCTTAACACTTGAGCTGAAGCATCTTTAATGCTCATTTCTTATCTTTCAGGATTTATTCTTGGTTTTACTTTGTTTATTTGATGAAAATGAGCAAAAAAACACTCAATGGAAACATTTTTGTTTGATTTGTGTCGAGTGAGATTTTCACCTAGAACCCAAGGGGGGGGTATTGGCACTTTTCATGGAAAAATGTAAAAAATATAAATTTTCTAAAAATAAAATAAATGCCTTCTATACACCTCAAACATTCACTCTAAAACTGAAAATTGTTGTTTTTCGCGATATTTTTAGAAATTTGGTCTCTTTTAATAACATTAACACTTGCGCTGAAGCATCTTTTATGCTCATTTCTTGTCTTTCAGGATTTATTCTGGGTTTTATTTTTTTATTTGATGAAAATGAACAACAATACACACCATGGAAACATTTTTGTTTGAATTGTGTCGAGTGAGATTTTCACCTAGAACCCAAAGGGGGGGTATTGTCACTTTTCATGGAAAATGTGAAAAATTAAATTTTCTAAAAATGAAATAAATGCCTTCTATTGGACCTCAAACATTCACTCTAAAAAAGATTGTTGTTTGTCGTAATATTTTCAGAAATTTGGGCTCTTTTAATAACCTTAACACTTGAGCTGAAGCATCTTTAATGCTCATTTCTTATCTTTCAGGATTTATTCATGGTTTTACATTGTTTTATTTGTTGAAAATGAGCAAAAATACACTCCATGGAAACATTTTTGTTTGATTTGTGTCGAGTGAGATTTTCACCTAGAACCCAAAGGGGGGGGTATTGGAACTTTTCATGGAAAAATGGGAAAAATTAAATTTTCTAAAAATAAAATAAATGCCCTTCTATACACCTCAAACATTCACTCTAAAACTGAAAATTGTTGTTTTTTCGCGATATTTTTAGAAATTTGGGCTCTTATAGTAACATTAACACTTCCGCTGAAACTTCTTTTATGCTCATTTCTTGTATTGCAGCATTTATTCTGGGTTTTATTTTGTTTATTTGATGAAAATGAACAACAATACACATCATGGAAACATTTTTGTTTGATTTGTGTCCAGTGAGATTTTCACCTAGAACCCAAAGGGGGGGTATTGGCACTTTGAAACGAAAAATGTGAAAAATTAAATTTTCTAGAACCCAAAGGGGGGGGGTATTGGCACTTTTCATGGAAAAATGTGAAAAAATAAATTTTCTAAAAATGAAATAAATGCCTTCTATACACCTCAAACATTCACTCTAAAACTGAAAATTGTTGTTTTTCGCAATATTTTTAGAAATTTGGGGCCCTTTTAGTAACATTAACACTTCCGCTGAAGGTTCTTTTATGCTAATTTCTTGTATTTCAGTATTTATTCTCGGTTTTATTTTGTTTATTTGATGAAAATGAACAACAATACTCATCATGGAAACTTTTGTTTGATTTGTGTCGAGTGAGATTTTCACCTAGAACCCAAAGGGGGGTATTGGCACTTTTCATGGAAAAATGTGAAAAATTACATTTTCTAAAATTGAAATAAATGCCTTCTATACACCTCAAACATTCACTCTAAATCTGAAAATTGTTGTTTTTCGCAATATTTTTAGAAATTTGGGCTCTTTTAGTAACATTAACAGTTGCGCTGAAGCATCTTTTATGCTCATTTCTTGCCTTTCAGGATTTATTATGGGTTTAATTTTGTTTATTTAATGAAAATGAACAACAATACGCACCATGGAAACATTTTTGTTTGATTTGTGTCGAGTGAGATTTTCACCTACAACCCAAAGGGGGGGGTATTGGCCCTATTCATGGAAAAATATGAAAAAAACATTTTTTAAAAATGAAATAAATGCCTTCTATACACCTCAAACATTCACTCTAAATCTGAAAATTGTTGTTTTTCGCAATATTTTAAGAAATTTAGGCTCTTTTAGTAACATTAACACTTGCGCTGAAGCATCTTTTATGCTCATTTCTTGTCTTTCAGGATTTATTCTGGGTTTAATTTTTTTATTTGATGAAAATGAACAACAATACACACCATGGAAACATTTTTGTTAGATTTGTGTCGAGGCAGATTTTCACCTAGAACCCAAAGGGGGGATATTGGAACTTTTCATGGAAAAATGTGAAAAATTAAATTTTCTAAAAATGAATATGCCTTCTATACACCTCAAACATTCACTCTAAAACTGAAAATTGATGTTTTTCGCGATATTTTTAGAAATTTGGGCTCTTTTAGTAACATTAACACTTCCGCTGAAACTTCTTTTATGCTCATTTCTTGTATTGCAGCATTTATTCTGGGTTTTATTTTGTTTATTTGATGAAAATGAACAACAATACACATCATGGAAACATTTTTGTTTGATTTGTGTCGAGTGAGATTTTCACCTAGAACCCAAAGGGGGGTTATTGGCACTTTGAATGGAAAAATGTGAAAAATTAAATTTTCTAGAACCCAATGGGGGGGGGGTATTGGCACTTTTCATGGAAAAATGTGAAAAAATAAATATTCTAAAAATGAAATAAATGCCTTCTATACACCTCAAACATTCACTCTAAAACTGAAAATTGTTGTTTTTCGCAATATTTTTAGAAATTTGGGCCCTTTTAGTAACATTAACACTTCCGCTGAAGCTTCTTTTATGCTAATTTCTTGTATTTCAGTATTTATTCTTGGTTTTTTTTTGTTTATTTGATGAAAATGAACAACAATACTCATCATGGAAACATTTTTGTTTGATTTGTGTCGAGTGAGATTTTCACCTAGAACCCAAAGGGGGGGGTAGGGCACTTTTCATGGAAAAATGTGAAAAATTACATTTTCTAAAATTGAAATAAATGCCTTCTATACACCTCAAACATTCACTCTAAATCTAAAAATTGTTGTTTTTCGCAATATTTTTAGAAATTTGGGCTCTTTTAGTAACATTAACAATTGCGCTGAAGCATCTTTTATGCTCATTTCTTGCCTTTCAGGATTTATTCTGGGTTTTATTTTTTTATTTGATGAAAATGAACAACAATACACATCATGGAAACATTTTTGTTTGATTTGTGTCAAGTGAGATTTTCACCTAGAACCCAAAGGGGGGGTATTGGCACTTTGAATGGAAAAATGTGAAAAATTAAATTTTCTAGAACCCAAAGGGGGGGGAGTATTGGCACTTTTCATGGAAAAATGTGAAAAAATAAATTTTCTAAAAATGAAATAAATGCCTTCTATACACTTCAAACATTCACTCTAAAACTGAAAATTGTTGTTTTTTGCAATATTTTTAGAAATTTGGGCCCTTTTAGTAACATTACCACTTCCGCTGAAGCTTCTTTTATGCTAATTTCTTGTATTTCAGTATTTATTCTCGGTTTTATTTTGTTTATTTGATGAAAATGAACAAAAATACTCATCATGGAAACATTTTTGTTTGATTTGTGTCGAGTGAGATTTTCAACTAGAACCCAAAGGGGGGGGGTATTGGCTCTTTTCATGGAAAAATGTGAAAAATTACATTTTCTAAAATTGAAATAAATGCCTTCTATAAACCTTAAACATTCACTCTAAATCTGAAAATTGTTGTTTTTCGCAATATTTTTAAAAATTTGGGCTCTTTTAGTAACATTATCAGTTGCGCTGAAGCATCTTTTATGCTGATTTCTTGCCTTTCAGGATTTATTCTTGGTTTTATTTTGTTTATTTGATGAAATTGAACAACAATACACAACATGGAAACATTTTTGTTTGATTTGTGTCGAGTGAGATTTTCACCTAGAACCCAAAGGGGGGGTATTGCCACTTTTCATGTAAAAATGAAAAAAAAAACATTTTTAAAAAATGAAATAAATGCCTTCTATACACCTCAAACATTCTCTCTTAAACTGAAAATTGTTGTTTTTCGCAATATTTTTAGATATTTGGGCTCTTTTAGTAACATTTACACTTGCGCTGAAGCATCTTTTATGCTCATTTCTTGTCTTTCAGGATATATTCTGGGTTTTATTTTGTTTATTTGATGAAAATGAACAACAATACACACCATGGAAACATTTTTGTTTGTTTTGTGTCGAGTGAGATTTTTACCTAGAACCCAAAGGGGGGGATATTGGCACTTATCATGGAAAAATGTAAAAAATAAATTTTCTAAAAATGAAATAAATGCCTTCTATACACCTCAAACATTCACTCCAAATCTGCAAATTGTTTTTTTTCGCAATATTTTTAGAAATTTGGGCTCTTTTGTAACATTAACACTTGCGCTGAAGCATCTTTTATGCTCATTTCTTTTCTTTCAGGATTTATTCTGGGTTTTATTTTGTTTATTTGAAGAAAATGAACAACAATACACACCATGGAAACATTTTTGTTTGATAGGTGTCGAGTGGGATTTTCTCTTAGAACCCAAAGGGGGGGTATTGGCCCTATTGATGGAAAAATGTGAAAAAAACATTTTCTAAAAATGAAATAAATGCCTTCTATACACTTCAGACATTCACTCTAAATCTGAAAATTGTTGTTTTTCGCAATATTTTTAGAAATTTGGGCTCTTTTAGTAACATTAACAACCCCGCTGAAGCATATTTTATGCTCATTTCTTGCCATTCAGGATTTATTATGGGTTTAATTTTGTTTATTTAATGAAAATGAACAACAATACGCACCATGGAAACATTTTTGTTTGATTTGTGTCGAGTGAGATTTTCACCTACAACCCAAAGGGGGGGTATTGGCCCTATTGATGGAAAAATGTGAAAAAAACATTTTCTAAAAATGAAATAAATGCCTTCTATACACCTCAGACATTCACTCTAAACCTGAAAATTGTTGTTTTTCGCAATATTTTTAGAAATTTGGGCTCTTTTAGTAACATTAACAACCCCGCTGAAGCATATTTTATGCTCATTTCTTGTCTTTCAGGATTTATTCTGGGTTTTATTTTGTTTATTTCATGAAAATGAACAACAATACACACCATGGAAACATTTTTGTTTGATATGGGTCGAGTCAGATTTTCACCTAAAACCCAAAGGGGGGTATTGGAACTTTTCATGGAATAATGTGAAAAATTAAATTTTCTAAAAATGAAATAAATGCCTTCTATACACCTCAAACATTCACTCTTAAACTGAAAATTGTTCTTTTTCGCAATATTTTTAGAAATTTGGGCTCTTTTAGTAACATTAACACTTCCGCTGAAGCTTCTTTTATGCTCATTTCTTGCCTTTCAGGATTTATTATGGGTTTAATTTTGTTTATTTGATGAAAATGAACAACAATACCCACCATGGAAACATTTTTGTTTGATTTGTGTCGAGTGAGATTTTCACCTAGAACCCAAAGGGCACTTTTCATGGAAAAATGTGAAAAATTAAATTTTCTAAAAATGAAATAAATGCCTTCTATACACCTCAAGCATTCACTCCAAACCTGAAAATTGTTTTTTTTCGCAATATTTTTAGAAATTTTGGCTCTTTTAGTAACATTAACACTTGCGCTGAAGCATCTTTTATGCTCATTTCTTGTCTTTCACTATTTATTCTGGGTTTTATTTTGTTTATTTCATGAAAATGAACAACAATACACACCATGGAAACATTTTCGTTTGATTTGTGTAAAGTGAGATTTTCACCTAGAACTAAAAAGAGGTGTATTGGCACTTTTCATGGAAAAATTTGAAAAATTAAATTTTCTACAATTGAAATAAATGCCTTCTATACACCTCAAACATTCACACTTGAACAGAAGATTGGGGTTTTTCGCAATATTTTTAGAAATTTTGGCTCTTTTAGTAACATTAACAACCCCGCTGATGCATCTTTTATGCTCATTTCTTGTCTTTCAGGATTTATTCTGGGGTTTTTTTTGTTTATTTGATGAAAATGAACAACAATACACACCATGGAAACATTTTTGTTTGATTTGTGTCGAGTGAGATTTTCACCTAGAACCCAAAGGGGGGGGTATTGGCACTTTTCATGGAAAAATGTAAAAAAATTAAATTTTCTAAAATTGAAATAAATGCCTTCTATGCACCTCAAACATTCACTCTAAAACAGAAGATTTTTGTTTTTCGCAATATTTTTTGAAATTTGGGATTTTTAGTAACTATAACAACCCCGCTGAAGCATCTTTTATGCTCATTTCTTGTCTTTCAGGATTTATTCTGGGATTTATTTTGTTTACTTGATGAAAATGAACAACAATACACACCATGGAAACATTTTTGTTTGATTTGTGTCGAGTGAGATTTTCACCTAGAACCCAAAGGGGGGGTATTGGCACTTTTCATGGAAAAATGTGAAAATAAACATTTTCTAAAAATGAAAAAATGCCTTCTATACACCTCAAACATTCACTCAAAATCTGAAAATTATTGTTTTTCGCAATATTTTTAGAAATTTGGGCTCTTTTAGTAACATTAACACTTGCGCTGAAGCATCTTTTATGCTCATTTATTTTCTTTCAGGATTTATTCTGGGTTTTATTTTGTTTATTTGATGAAAATGAACAACAATACACCCCATGGAAAAATTTTTGTTTGATTTTTGTCGAGTGAGATTTTCACCTAGAACCTAAAGGGGGGGGTATTGGCACTTTTCATGGAAAAATGTGAAAAATAACATTTACTAAAAATGAAAAAAATGCCTTTTATGCACCTCAAACATTCACTCTAAAACAGAAGATTGTTGTTTTTCGCCATATTTTCAGAAATTTGGGCTTTTTTAGTAACCTTAACACTTGAGCTGAAGCATCTTTTATGCTAATTTCTTATCTTTCAGGATTTATTCTGGGTTTTACTTTGTTTTTTTGATGAAAATGAGCAACAATACACACCAGGTAAACATTTTTGTTTGATTTTTGTCGAGTGAGATTTTCACCTAGAACCCAAAGGGGGGGTATCGGCACTTTTCATGGAAAAATGTGAAAAAAAACATTTTCTAAAAATGAAATAAATGCCTTCTCTACACCTCAAACATTCACTCAAAATCTGAAAATTTTTGTTTTTCGCAATATTTTTAGAAATTTGGGCTCTTTTAGTAACATTAACTCTTGCGCTGAAGCATCTTTTATGCTCATTTCTTTTCTTTCAGGATTTATTCTGGGTTTTATTTTGTTTATTTGATGAAAATGAACAACAATACACCCCATTGAAACATTTTTGTTTGATTTTTGTCGAGTGAGATTTTCACCTAGAACCCAAAGGGGGGGGTATTGGCACTTTTCATGGAAAAATGTGAAAAATTACATTTTCTAAAATTGAAATAAATGCCTTCTATACACCTCAAACATTCACTCTTAAACTGAAAATTGTTGTTTTTCGCAATATTTTTAGATATTTGGGCTCTTTTAGTAACATTAACACTTGCGCTGAAGCATCTTTTATGCTCATTTCTTGTCTTTCTGGATTTATTCTGGGTTTTATTTTGTTTATTTGATGAAATTGAACAACAATACACAACATGGAAACATTTTTGTTTGATTTGTGTCGAGTGAGATTTTCACCTAGAACCCAAAGGGGGGGTATTGCCACTTTTCATGTAAAAATGAAAAAAAAAACATTTTCAAAAAATGAAATAAATGCCTTCTATACACCTCAAACATTCACTCTTAAACTGAAAATTGTTGTTTTTCGCAATATTTTTAGATATTTGGGCTCTTTTAGTAACATTAACACTTGCGCTGAAGCATCTTTTATGCTCATTTCTTGTCTTTCAGGATTTATTCTGGGTTTTATTTTGTTTATTTGATGAAAATGAACAACAATACCCACCATGGAAACATTTTTGTTTGATTTGTGTCGAGTGAGATTTCACCTAGAACCCAAAGGTGGGGTATTGGCACTTCATGGAAAATGTGAAAAATTAAATTTTCTAAAAATGAAATAAATGCCTTCTATACACCTCAAACATTCACTCTAAATCTGAAAATTGTTGTTTTTCGCAATATTTTTAGAAATTTGGTCTCTTTTAGTACCATTAACACTTGCGCTGAAGCATCTTTTATGCTCATTTCTTGTCTTTCAGGATATATTCTGGGTTTTATTTTGTTTATTTGATGAAAATGAACAACAAATACACTCCATGGAAACATTTTTGTTTGATATGTGTCGAGTGGGATTTTCTCTTAGAACCCAAAGGGGGGGGGTAATAGGCACATTTCATGGAAAAATGTGAAAAATTAAATTTTCTAAAATTGAAATAAATGCCTTCTATACACCTAAAACATTCACTCTTAAACAGAAGATTGTGGTTTTTCGCAATATTTTTAGAAATTTGGGCTCTTATAGTAACATTAACAACCCCGCTGAAGCATCTTTTATGCCCATTTCTTGCCATTCAGGATTTATTATGGGTTTAATTTTGTTTATTTAATGAAAATGAACAACAATACGCACCATGGAAACATTTTTGTTTTATTTGTTTCGAGTGAGATTTTCACCTACAACCCAAAGTGGGGGTATTGGCCCTATTGATGGAAAAATGTGAAAAAAACATTTTCTAAAAATGAAATAAATGCCTTCTATACACCTCACACATTCACTCTAAATCTGAAAATTGTTGTTTTTCGCAATATTTTTAGAAATTTGGGCTCTTTTAGTAACATTAACAACCCCGCTGAAGCATATTTTATGCTCATTTCTTGTCTTTCAGGATTTATTCTGGGTTTTATTTTGTTTATTTCATGAAAATGAACAACAATACACACCATGGAAACATTTTTGTTTGATATGTGTCGAGTCAGATTTTCACCTAAAACCCAAAGGGGGGTATTGGAACTTTTCATGGAAAAATGTGAAAAATTAAATTTTCTAAAAATGAAATAAAAGCCTTCTATACACCTCAAACATTCACTCTTAAACTGAAAATTGTTCTTTTTCGCAATATTTTTAGAAATTTGGGCTCTTTTAGTAACATTAACACTTCCGCTGAAGCTTCTTTAATGCTCATTTCTTGCCTTTCAGGATTTATTATGGGTTTAATTTTGTTTATTTGATGAAAATGAACAACAATACCCACCATGGAAACATTTTTGTTTGATTTGTGTCGAGTGAGATTTTCACCTAGAACCCAAAGGGCACTTTTCATGGAAAAATGTGAAAAATTAAATTTTCTAAAAATGAAATAAATGCCTTCTATACACCTCAAGCATTCACTCCAAACCTGAAAATTGTTTTTTTTCGCAATATTTTTAGAAATTTTGGCTCTTTTAGTAACATTAACACTTGCGTTGAAGCATCTTTTATGCTCATTTCTTGTCTTTCACTATTTATTCTGGGTTTTATTTTGTTTATTTCATGAAAATGAACAACAATACACACCATGGAAACATTTTTGTTTGATTTGTGTCAAGTGAGATTTTCACCTAGAACTAAAAGTTGGGGTATAGGCACTTTTCATGGAAAAATTTGAAAAATTAAATTTTCTACAATTGAAATAAATGCCTTCTATACACCTCAAACATTCACTCTTGAACAGAAGATTCGGGTTTTTCGCAATATTTTTAGAAATTTTGGCTCTTTTAGTAACATTAAAAACCCCGCTGATGCATCTTTTATGCTCATTTCTTGTCTTTCAGGATTTATTCTGGGGTTTTTTTTGTTTATTTGATGAAAATGAACAACAATACACACCATGGAAACATTTTTGTTTGATTTGTGTCGAGTGAGATTTTCACCTAGAACCCAAAGGGGGGGGTATTGGCACTTTTCATGGAAAAATGTAAAAAAATTAAATTTTTTAAAATTGAAATAAATGCCTTCTAGACACCTCAAACATTCACTCTAAAACAGAAGATTTTTGTTTTTCGCAATATTTTTAGAAATTTGGGCTTTTTAGTAACTATAACAACCCCGCTGAAGCATCTTTTATGCTCATTTCTTGTCTTTCAGGATTTATTCTGGGATTTATTTTGTTTACTTGATGAAAATGAACAACAATACACACCATGGAAACATTTTTGTTTGATTTGTGTCGAGTGAGATTTTCACCTAGAACCCAAAGGGGTATTGGCACTTTTCATGGAAAAATGTGAAAAAAAACATTTTCTAAAATTGAAAAAATGCCTCTATACACCTCAAACATTCACTCAAAATCTGAAAATTATTGTTTTTCGCAATATTTTTAGAAATTTGGGCTCTTTTAGTAACATTAACACTTGCGGTGAGGCATCTTTTATGCTCATTTATTTTCTTTCAGGATTTATTCTGGGTTTTATTTTGTTTATTTGATGAAAATGAACAACAATACACCCCATGGAAACATTTTTGTTTGATTTTTGTCGAGTGAGATTTTCACCTAGAACCCAAAGGGGGGGGTATTGGCACTTTTCATGGAAAAATGTGAAAAATAACATTTACTAAAAATGAAAAAAATGCCTTTTATGCACCTCAAACATTCACTCTAAAACAGAAGATTGTTGTTTTTCGCCATATTTTCAGAAATTTGGGCTCTTTTAGTAACCTTAACACTTGAGCTGAAGCATCTTTTATGCTCATTTCTTATCTTTCAGGATTTATCCTGGGTTTTACTTTGTTTTTTTGATGAAAATGAGCAACAATGCACACCATGTAAACATTTTTGTTTGATTTTTGTCGAGTGAGATTTTCACCTAGAACCCAAAGGGGGGGTATCGGCACTTTTCATGGAAAAATGTGAAAAAAAACATTTTCTAAAAATGAAATAAATGCCTTCTCTACACCTCAAACATTCACTCAAAATCTAAAAATTTTTGTTTTTTGCAATATTTTTAGAAATTTGGGCTCTTTTAGTAACATTAACACTTGCGCTGAAGCATCTTTTATGCTCATTTCTTTTCTTTCAGGATTTATTCTGGGTTTTATTTTGTTTATTTGATGAATATGAACAACAATACACCCCATGGAAACATTTTTGTTTGATTTTTGTCGAGTGAGATTTTCACCTAGAACCCAAAGGGGGGGGTATTGGCACTTTTCATGGAAAAATGTGAAAAATTACAATTTCTAAAATTGAAATAAATGCCTTCTATACACCTCAAACATTCACTCTAAATCTGAAAATTGTTGTTTTTCGCAATATTTTTAGAAATTTGGGCTCTTTTAGTAACATTAACAATTGCGCTGAAGAATCTTTTATGCTCATTTCTTGCCTTTCAGGATTTATTCTGGGTTTTATTTTTTTATTTGATGAAAATGAACAAAAATACACATCATGGAAACATTTTTGTTTGATTTGTGTCAAGTGAGATTTTCACCTAGAACCCAAAGGGGGGGTATTGGCACTTTGAATGGAAAAATGTGAAAAATTAAATTTTCTAGAACCCAAAGGGGGGGGAGTATTGGCACTTTTCATGGAAAAATGTGAAAAAATAAATTTTCTAAAAATGAAATAAATGCCTTCTATACACCTCAAAAATTCACTCTAAAACTGAAAATTGTTGTTTTTTGCAATATTTTTAGAAATTTGGGCCCTTTAAGTAACATTACCACTTCCGCTAAAGCTTCTTTAATGCTAATTTCCTGTATTGTAGTATTTATTCTCGGTTTTATTTTGTTTATTTGATGAAAATTAACAACAATACTCATCATGGAAACATTTTTGTTTGATTTGTGTCGAGTGAGATTTTCACCTAGAACCCAAAGGGGGGGGGGTATTGGCACTTTTCATGGAATAATGTGAAAAATTACATTTTCTAAAATTGAAATAAATGCCTTCAATAAACCTTAAACATTCACTCTAAATCTGAAAATTGTTGTTTTTCGCGATATTTTTAAAAATTTGGGCTCTTTTAGTAACATTAACAGTTGCGCTGAAGCATCTTTTATGCTGATTTCTTGCCTTTCAGGATTTATTCTGGGTTTTATTTTGTTTATTTGATGAAAATGAACAACAATACAAACCATGGAAACATTTTTGTTTGATTTGTGTCGAGTGAGATTTTTACCTAGAACCCAAAGGGGGGGATATTGGCACTTTTCATGGAAAAATGTAAAAAATAAATTTTCTAAAAATGAAATAAATGCCTTCTATACACCTCAAACATTCACTCCAAATCTGCAAATTGTTTTTTTTCGCAATATTTTTAGAAATTTGGGCTCTTTTAGTAACATTAACACTTGCGCTGAAGCATCTTTTATGCTCATTTCTTTTCTTTCAGGATTTATTCTGGGTTTTATTTTGTTTATTTGAAGAAAATGAACCACAATACACACCATGGAAACATTTTTGTTTGAAATGTGTCGAGTGAGATTTTCTCTTAGACCCCAAAGGGGGGTATTGGAACTTTTCATGGAAAAATGTGAAAAATTAAATTTTCTAAAAATGAAATAAATGCCTTCTATACACCTCAAACATTCACTCTTAAACTGGAAATTGTTCTTTTTCGCAATATTTTTAGAAATTTGGGCTCTTTTAGTAACATTAACACTTCCGCTAAAGCTTTTTTTATGCTCATTTCTTGCCTTTCAGGATTTATTATGGGTTTAATTTTGTTTATTTGATGAAAATGAACAACAATACGCACCATGGAAACATTTTTGTTTGATTTGTGTCGAGTGAGATTTTCACCTACAACCCAAAGGGGGGGTATTGGCCCTATTGATGGAAAAATGTGAAAAAAACATTTTCTAAAAATGAAATAAATGCCTTCTATACACCTCAGACATTCACTCTAAATCTGAAAATTGTTGTTTTTCGCAATATTTTTAGAAATTTGGGCTCTTTTAGTAACATTAACAACCCCGCTGAAGCATATTTTATGCTCATTTCTTGTCTTTCAGGATTTATTCTGGGTTTTATTTTGTTTATTTCATGAAAATGAACAACAATACACACCATGGAAACATTTTTGTTTGATATGGGTCGAGTCAGATTTTCACCTAAAACCCAAAGGGGGGTATTGGAACTTTTCATGGAAAAATGTGAAAAATTAAATTTTCTAAAAATGAAATAAATGCCTTCTATACACCTCAAACATTCACTCTTAAACTGAAAATTGTTCTTTTTCGCAATATTTTTAGAAATTTGGGCTCTTTTAGTAACATTAACACTTCCGCTGAAGCTTCTTTTATGCTCATTTCTTGCCTTTCAGGATTTATTATGGGTTTAATTTTGTTTATTTGATGAAAATGAACAACAATACCCACCATGGAAACATTTTTGTTTGATTTGTGTCGAGTGAGATTTTCACCTAGAACCCAAAGGGCACTTTTCATGGAAAAATGTGAAAAATTAAATTTTCTAAAAATGAAATAAATGCCTTCTATACACCTCAAGCATTCACTCCAAACCTGAAAATTGTTTTTTTTCGCAATATTTTTTGAAATTTTGGCTCTCTTAGTAACATTAACACTTGCGCTGAAGCATCTTTTATGCTCATTTCTTGTCTTTCAGGATTTTTTCTGGGTTTTATTTTGTTTATTTGATGAAAATGAACAACAATACACACCATGGAAACATTTTTGTTTGATTTCTGTCGAGTGAGATTTTCACCTAGAACAAAAGGGGGGGATATTGGCACTTTTCATGGAAAAATTTTAAAAATAAATTTTCTAAAAATGAAATAAATGCCTTCTTTACACCTCAAACATTTACTCTTAAACTGAAAATTGTTGTTTTTCGCAATATTTTTAGAAATTTTGGCTCTTTTAGTAACATTAACACTTGCGCTGAAGCATCTTTTATGCTCATTTCTTGTCTTTCAGGATTTATTCTGGGTTTTATTTTGTTTATTTGATGAAAATGAACAACAATACACACCATGGAAACATTTTTGTTTGATTTGTGTCGATTGAGATTTTCACCTAGAACCCAAAGGGTATTGGCACTTTTCATGGAAAAATGTGAAAAATTAAATTTTCTAAAAATGAAATAAATGCCTTCTATGCACCTCAAACATTCACTCTAAAACAGAAGATTGTTGTTTTTCGTAATATTTTCAGAAATTTGGGCTCTTTTCGTAACTTTAACACTTGAGCTGAAGCATCTTTAATGCTCATTTCTTATCTTTCAGGATTTATTCTTGGTTTTACTTTGTTTATTTGATGAAAATGAACAACAATACACTCCATGGAAACATTTTTGTTTGATTTGTGTCGAGTGAGATTTTAACCTAGAACCCAAAGGGAGGGTATTGGCACTTTTCATAGAAAAATGTGAAAAATTAAATTTTCTAAAAATGAAATAAATGCCTTCTTTACACCCCAACATTCACTCTTAAACTGAAAATTGTTGTAAATCGCAATATTTTTAGAAATTTGGGCTCTTTTAGTAACATTAACACATGCGCTGAAGCATCTTTTATGCTCATTTCTTGCCTTTCAGGATTTATTATGGGTTTAATTTTGTTTATTTGATGAAAATGAACAACAATACACACCATGGAAATATTTTTGTTTGATTTGTGTCTGGTGAGATTTTCACCTATAACCCAAAGGGGGGGGTATTGGCACTTTTCATGGAAAAATGTGAAAAATTAAATTTTCTAAAAATGAAATAAATGCCTTCTATACACCCCAACATTCACTCTTAAACTGAAAATTGTTGTAAATCGCAATATTTTTAGAAATTTTGGCTCTTTTAGTAACATTAACACATGCGCTGAAGCATCTTTTATGCTCATTTCTTGTCTTTCAGTATTTATTCTGGGTTTTATTTTGTTTATTTGATGAAAATGAACAACAATACAAACCATAAAAACATTTTTGTTTGATTTGTGTTGAGTGAGATTTTCACCTAGAACCCAAAGGGGGGGGTATTGGCCCTATTCATGGAAAAATGTGAAAAAAACATTTTCTAAAAATGAAATAAATGCCTTCTATACACCTCAAACATTCACTCTTAATCTGAAAATTGTTGTTTTACGCAATATTTTTAGAAATTTGGGTTCTTTTAGTAACATTAAAACTTGCGCTGAAGCATCTTTTATGCTCATTTCTTGTCTTTCAGGATTTATTCTGGGTTTTATTTTTTTATTTGATGAAAATGAACAACAATACACACCATGGAAACATTTTTGTTTGATTTGTGTCGAGGCAGATTTTCACCTAGAACCCAAAGGGGGGATATTGGAACTTTTCATGGAAAAATGTGAAAAATTAAATTTTCTAAAAATGTAATAAATGCCATCTATACACCTCAAACATTCACTTTTAAACTGGAAATTGTTCTTTTTCGCAATATTTTTAGAAATTTGGGCTCTTTTAGTAACATTAACACTTCCGCTGAAGCTTCTTTTATGCTCATTTCTTGTATTTCAACATTTATTCTGGGTTTTATTTTGTTAATTTGATGAAAATGAACAACAATACACACCATGGAAACATTTTTGTTTGATATGTGTCGAGTGAGATTTTCACCTAGAACCCAAAGGGGGGGGTATTGGCACTTTTCATGGAAAAATGTGAAAAATTAAATTTCCTAAAAATGAAATAAATGCCTTCTATACACCTGAAACATTCACTCTTAAACTGAAAATTGTTGTTTTTCGCGATATTTTTAGAAATTTGGGCTCTTTTTATAACATTAACACTTGCGCTGAAGCATCTTTTATGCTCATTTCTTGTCTTTCAGGATTTATTCTGGGTTTTATTTTTTTATTTGATGAAAATGAACAACAATACACACCATGGAAACATTTTTGTTTGTTATGTGTCGAGTGAGATTTTCACCTAGAACCCAAAGGGGGGGTATTGGCACTTTTCATGGAAAAATGGGAAAAATTAAATTTTCTAAAAATAAAATAAATGCCCTCTATACACCTCAAACATTCACTCTAAAACTGAAAATTGTTGTTTTTCGCGATATTTTTAAAAATTTGGTCTCTTTTAATAACATTAACACTTGCGCTGAAGCATCTTTTATGCTCATTTCTTGTCTTTCAGGATTTATTCTGGGTTTTATTTTTTTATTTGATGAAAATGAACAACAATACACACCATGGAAACATTTTTGTTTGATATGTGTCGAGTGAGATTTTCACCTAGAACCCAAAGGGGGGGGTATTGTCACTTTTCATGGAAAAATGTGAAAAATTAAATTTTCTAAAAATGAAATAAATGCCTTCTATGCACCTCAAACATTCACTCTAAAACAGAAGATTGTTGTTTTTCGTAAAATTTTCAGAAATTTGGGCTCTTTTCGTAACCTTAACACTTGAGCTGAAGCATCTTTAATGCTCATTTCTTATCTTTCAGGATTTATTCTTGGTTTTACTTTGTTTATTTGATGAAAATGAACAACAAATACACTCCATGGAAACTTTTTTGTTTGATTTGTGTCGAGTGAGATTTTAACCTAGAACCCAAAGGGGGGGTATTGGCACTTTTCATAGAAAAATGTGAAAAATTAAATTTTCTAAAATTGAAATAAATGCCTTCTATACACCTCAAACATTCACTCTTAAACAGAAGATTGTGGTTTTTCTCAATATATTTAGAAATTTGGGCTCTTTAAGTAACATTAACAACCCCGCTGAAGCATCTTTTATGCTCATTTCTTGCCTTTCAGGATTTATTATGGGTTTAATTTTGTTTATTTGATGAAAATGAACAACAATACACACCATGGAAATATTTTTGTTTGATTTGTGTCGAGTGAGATTTTCACCTATAACCCAAAGGGGGGGGTATTGGCCCTATTCATGGAAAAATGTGAAAAATTAAATTTTCTAAAAATGAAATAAATGCCTTCTATACACCCCAACATTCACTCTTAAACTGAAAATTGTTGTAAATCGCAAGATTTTTAGAAATTTTGGCTCTTTTAGTAACATTAACACATGCGCTGAAGCATCTTTTATGCTCATTTCTTGTCTTTCAGTATTTATTCTGGGTTTTATTTTCTTTATTTGATGAAAATGAACAACAATACACTCCATGGAAACATTTTTGGTTGATTTGTGTCGAGTGAGATTTTCACCTAGAACCCAAAGGGGGGGTATTGGCACTTTTCATGGAAAAATGTGAAAAATTAAATTTCCTAAAAATGAAATAAATGCCTTCTATACACCTGAAACATTCACTCTTAAACTGAAAATTGTTGTTTTTCGCAATATTTTTAGAAATTTTGGCTCTTTTAGTAACATTAACACTTGCGCTGAAGCACCTTTTATGCTCATTTCTTGTCTTTCAGGATTTATTCTGGGTTTTATTTTTTTATTTGATGAAAATGAACAACAATACACACCATGGAAACATTTTTGTTTGATATGCGTCGAGTGAGATTTTCACCTAAAACCCAAAGGGGGGGGTATTGGCACTTTTCATGGAAAAATGTGAAAAATTACATTTCCTAAAAATAAAATAAATGCCTTCTATACACCTCAAACATTCACTCTAAAACTGAAAATTGTTGTTTTTCGCGATATTTTTAGAAATTTGGGCTCTTTTAATAACATTAACACTTGCGCTGAAGCATCTTTAATGCTCATTTCTTGTCTTTCAGGATTTATTCTGGGTTTTATTTTTTTATTTGATGAAAATGAACAACAATACACACCATGGAAACATTTTTGTTTGATATGTGTCGAGTGAGATTTTCACCTAGAACCCAAAGGGGGGGGTATTGGCACTTTTCATGGAAAAATGTGAAAAATTAAATTTTCTAAAAATGAAATAAATGCCTTCTATGCACCTCAAACATTCACTCTTAAACAGAAGATTGTTGTTTTTCGTAATATTTTCAGAAATTTGGGCTCTTTTAGTAACCTTAACACATGAGCTGAAGCATCTTTAATGCTCATTTCTTATCTTTCAGGATTTATTCTTGGTTTTACTTTGTTTATTTGATGAAAATGAGCAAAAATACACTCCATGGAAACATTTTTGTTTGATTTGTGTCGAGTGAGATTTTCACCTAGAACCCAAAGGGGGGGGTATTGGCACTTTTCATGGAAAAATGGGAAAAATTAAATTTTCTAAAAATAAAATAAATGCCTTCTATACACCTCAAACATTCCATCTAAAACTGAAAATTGTTGTTTTTCGCGATATTTTTAAAAATTTGGCCTCCTTTAATAACATTAATACTTGCGCTGAAGCATCTTTTATGCTCATTTCTTGCCTTTCAGGATTTATTCTGGGTTTTATTTTTTTATTTGATGAAAATGAACAACAATACACACCATGGAAACATTTTTGTTTGATATGTGTGGGGTGAGATTTTCACCTAGAACCCAAAGGGGGGGGTGTTGTCACTTTTCATGGAAAAATGTGAAAAATTAAATTTTCTAAAAATAAAATAAATGCCTTCTATGCACCTCAAACATTCACTCTAAAACAGAGGATCGTTGTTTTTCGTAATATTTTCAGAAATTTGGGCTCTTTTCGTAACCTTAACACTTGAGCTGAAGCATCTTTAATGCTCATTTCTTATCTTTCAGGATTTATTCTTGGTTTTACTTTGTTTATTTGATGAAAATGAACAACAATACAACCATGGAAATATTTTTGTTTGATTTGTGTCGAGTGAGATTTTCACCTATAACCCAAAGGGGGGGGTATTGGCCCTATTCATGGAATAATGTGAAAAATTAAATTTTCTAAAAATGAAATAAATGCCTTCTATACACCCCAACATTCACTCTTAAACTGAAAATTGTTGTAAATCGCAAGATTTTTAGAAATTTTGGCTCTTTTAGTAACATTAACACATGCGCTGAAGCATCTTTAATGCTCATTTCTTGTCTTTCTGTATTTATTCTGGGTTTTATTTTGTTTATTTGATGAAAATGAACAACAATACAAACCATGGAAACATTTTTGTTTGATTTGTGTCGAGTGAGATTTTCACCTAGAACCCAAAGGGGGGGGTATTGGCCCTATTCATGGAAAAATGTGAAAAAAACATTTTCTAAAAATGAAATAAATGCCTTCTATACACCTCAAACATTCACTCTTAATCTGAAAATTGTTGTTTTACGCAATATTTTTAGAAATTTGGGTTCTTTTAGTAACATTAAAACTTGCGCTGAAGCATCTTTTATGCTCATTTCTTGTCTTTCAGGATTTATTCTGGGTTTTATTTTTTTATTTGATGAAAATGAACAACAATACACACCATGGAAACATTTTTCTTTGATTTGTGTCGAGGCAGATTTTCACCTAGAACCCAAAGGGGGGATATTGGAACTTTTCATGGAAAAATGTGAAAAATTAAATTTTCTAAAAATGAAATAAATGCCATCTATACACCTCAAACATTCACTTTTAAACTGAAAATTGTAGTTTTTCGCAATATTTATAGAAGTTTGGGCTCTTTTAGTAACATTAACACTTCCGCTGAAGCTTCTTTTATGCTCATTTCTTGTATTTCAGCATTTATTCTGGGTTTTATTTTGTTTATTTGATGAAAATGAACAACAATACACTCCATGGAAACATTTTTGGTTGATTTGTGTCGAGTGAGATTTTCACCTAGAACCCAAAGGGGGGGTATTGGCACTTTTCATGGAAAAATGTGAAAAATTAAATTTCCTAAAAATGAAATAAATGCCTTCTATACACCTGAAACATTCACTCTTAAACTGAAAATTGTTGTTTTTCGCAATATTTTTAGAAATTTTGGCTCTTTTAGTAACATTAACACTTGCGCTGAAGCACCTTTTATGCTCATTTCTTGTCTTTTAGGATTTATTCTGGGTTTTATTTTTTTATTTGATGAAAATGAACAACAATACACACCATGGAAACATTTTTGTTTGATATGTGTCGAGTGAGATTTTCACCTAGAACCCAAAGGGGGGGGGGTATTGGCACTTTTCATGGAAAAATGTGAAAAATTAAATTTCCTAAAAATAAAATAAATGCCTTCTATACACCTCAAACATTCACTCTAAAACTGAAAATTGTTGTTTTTCGCGATATTTTTAGAAATTTGGGCTCTTTTAATAACATTAACACTTGCGCTGAAGCATCTTTAATGCTCATTTCTTGTCTTTCAGGATTTATTCTGGGTTTTATTTTTTTATTTGTTGAAAATGAACAACAATACACACCATGGAAACATTTTTGTTTGATATGTGTCGAGTGAGATTTTCACATAGAACCCAAAGGGGGGGGGGGTATCGGCACTTTTCATGGAAAAATGTGAAAAATTTAATTTTCCAAAAAGTAAATAAATGCCTTCTATACACCTAAAACATTCAGTCTAAAACTGAAAATTGTTGTTTTTCGCAATATTTTCAGAAATTTGGGCTCTTTTAGTAACCTTAACACTTGAGCTGAAGCATCTTTAATGCTCATTTCTTATCTTTCAGGATTTATTCTTGGTTTTACTTTGTTTATTTGATGAAAATGAGCAAAAATACACTCCATGGAAACATTTTTGTTTGATTTGTGTCGAGTGAGATTTTCACCTAGAACCCAAAGGGGGGGGTATTGGCACTTTTCATGGAAAAATGGGAAAAATTAAATTTTCTAAAAATAAAATAAATGCCTTCTATACACCTCAAACATTCACTCTAAAACTGAAAATTGTTGTTTTTCGCGATATTTTTAGAAATTTGGGTTCTTTTAGTAACATTAAAACTTGCGCTGAAGCATCTTTTATGCTCATTTCTTGTCTTTCAGGATTTATTCTTGGTTTTATTTTTTTATTTGATGAAAATGAAAAACAATACACACCATGGAAACATTTTTGTTTGATATGTGTCGAGTGAGATTTTCACCTAGAACCCAAAGGGGGGGGGGTATTGTCACTTTTCATGGAAAAATGTGAAAAATTAAATTTTCTAAAAATGAAATAAATGCCTTCTATACACCCCAAACATTCACTCTAAATCTGAAAATTGTTGTTTTTCGCAATATTTTTAGAAATTTGGGCTCTTTTAGTAACATTAACACTTTCGCTGAAGCATCTTTAATGCTCATTTCTTGCCTTTCAGGATTTATTCTGGGTTTAATTTTGTTTATTTAATGAAAATGAACTACAATAGACACCATGGAAACATTTTTGTTTTATTTTTGTCGAGTGAGATTATCACCTTAAACCCAAAGGGGGGGGTATTGGCACTTTTCATGGAAAAATGTGAAAAATAACATTTACTAAAAATGAAATAAATGCCTTCTATGCACCTCAAACATTCACTCTAAAACAGAAGATTGTTGTTTTTCGCAATATTTTTAGAAATATTGAATCTTTTAGTAACATTAACAACCCCGCTGAAGCATCTTTTATGCTCATTTCCTGTGTTTCAGGATTTATTCTGGGTTTTATTTGATTTACTTGATGAAAATGAACAACAATACACACCATGGAAACATTTTTGTTTGAATTGTGTCGAGTGAGATTTTCACCTAGAACCCAAAGGGGGGGGTATTTACACTTTTCATGGAAAAATGTGAAAAATTAAATTTTCTACAATTGAAATAAAAGCCTTCTATACACCTCAAACATTCACTCTTGAACAGAAGATTGTGGTTTTTCGCAATATTTTTAGAAATTTGGGCTCTTTTAGTAACATTAACAACCCCGCTGAAGCACCTTTTATGCTCATTTCTTGTCTTTCAGGATATATTCTGGGTTTTATTTTTTTATTTGATGAAAATGAACAACAATACACACCATGGAAACATTTTTGTTTGATATGTGTCGAGTGAGATTTTCACCTAGAACCCAAAGGGGGGGGTATTGTCACTTTTCATGGAAAAATGTGAAAAAATAAATTTTCTAAAAATAAAATAAATGCCTTCTATACACCTCAAACATTCACTCTAAAACTTAAAATTGTTGTTTTTCGCGATATTTTTAGAAATTTGGGCTCTTTTAATAACATTAACACTTGCGCTGAAGCATCTTTTATGCTCATTTCTTGTCTTTCAGGATTTATTCTGGGTTTTATTTTTTTATTTGATGAAAATGAACAACAATACACACCATGGAAACATTTTTGTTTGATATGTGTCGAGTGAGATTTTCACCTAGAACCCAAAAGGGGGGGTATTGGCACTTTTCATGGAAAAATGTGAAAAATTAAATTTTCTAAAAATGAAATAAATGCCTTCTATGCACCTCAAACATTCACTCTTAAACAGAAGATTGTTGTTTTTCGTAATATTTTCAGAAATTTGGGCTCTTTTAGTAACCTTAACACTTGAGCTGAAGCATCTTTAATGCTCATTTCTTATCTTTCAGGATTTATTCTTGGTTTTACTTTGTTTATTTGATGAAAATGAGCAAAAATACACTCCATGGAAACATTTTTGTTTGATTTGTGTCGAGTGAGATTTTCACCTACAACCCAAAGGGGGGGATATTGGCACTTTTCATGGAAAAATGTAAAAAATAAATTTTCTAAAAATGACATAAATGCCTTCTATACACCTCAAACATTCACTCTTAAACTGAAAATTGTTGTTTTTCGCAATATTTTTAGAAATTTGGGCTCTTTAAGTAACATTAACACTTGCGCTGAAGCATCTTTTATGCTCATTTCTCTTCTTTCAGGATTTATTCTTGGTTTTATTTTGTTTATTTGATGAAAATGAACAACAATACACACCATGGAAACATTTTTGTTTGAATTGTGTCGAGTGAGATTTTCACCTAGAACCCAAAGGGTTCTATCGGCACTTTTCATGGAAAAATGTAAAAAATTAAATTTTCTAAAAATGAAATAAATGCCTTCTATACACCTCAAACATTCACTCTAAAACTGAAAATTGTTGTTTTTCGCAATTTTTTAGAAATTTGGGCTCTTTTAGTAACATTAACACTTGCGTTGAAGCATCTTTTATGCTTAATTCTTGAATTTCAGTATTTTTTCTGGGTTTTATTTTGTTTATTTGATGAAAATAAACAACAATGCACACCATGGAAACAATTTTTTTTGATTTGTGTTGAGTGAGATTTTCACATAGAACCCAAAGGGGGGGGGGTATCGGCACTTTTCATGGAAAAATGTGAAAAATTTAATTTTCCAAAAAGTAAATAAATGCCTTCTATACACCTCAAACATTCACTCTTAAACTGAAAATTGTTGTTTTTTCGCGATATTTTTAGAAATTTGGGCTCTTTTAATAACATTAACACTTGCGCTGAAGCATCTTTTATGCTCATTTCTTGTCTTTCAGGATTTATTCTGGGTTTTATTTTTTTATTTGATGAAAATGAACAACAATACACACCATGGAAACATTTTTGTTTGATATGTGTCGAGTGAGATTTTCACCTAGAACCCAAAAGGGGGGGTATTGGCACTTTTCATGGAAAAATGTGAAAAATTAAATTTTCTAAAAATGAAATAAATGCCTTCTATGCACCTCAAACATTCACTCTTAAACAGAAGATTGTTGTTTTTCGTAATATTTTCAGAAATTTGGGCTCTTTTAGTAACCTTAACACTTGAGCTGAAGCATCTTTAATGCTCATTTCTTATCTTTCAGGATTTATTCTTGGTTTTACTTTGTTTATTTGATGAAAATGAGCAAAAATACACTCCATGGAAACATTTTTGTTTGATTTGTGTCGAGTGAGATTTTCACCTACAACCCAAAGGGGGGGATATTGGCACTTTTCATGGAAAAATGTAAAAAATAAATTTTCTAAAAATGACATAAATGCCTTCTATACACCTCAAACATTCACTCTTAAACTGAAAATTGTTGTTTTTCGCAATATTTTTAGAAATTTGGGCTCTTTAAGTAACATTAACACTTGCGCTGAAGCATCTTTTATGCTCATTTCTCTTCTTTCAGGATTTATTCTTGGTTTTATTTTGTTTATTTGATGAAAATGAACAACAATACACACCATGGAAACATTTTTGTTTGAATTGTGTCGAGTGAGATTTTCACCTAGAACCCAAAGGGTTCTATCGGCACTTTTCATGGAAAAATGTAAAAAATTAAATTTTCTAAAAATGAAATAAATGCCTTCTATACACCTCAAACATTCACTCTAAAACTGAAAATTGTTGTTTTTCGCAATTTTTTAGAAATTTGGGCTCTTTTAGTAACATTAACACTTGCGTTGAAGCATCTTTTATGCTTAATTCTTGAATTTCAGTATTTTTTCTGGGTTTTATTTTGTTTATTTGATGAAAATAAACAACAATGCACACCATGGAAACAATTTTTTTTGATTTGTGTTGAGTGAGATTTTCACATAGAACCCAAAGGGGGGGGGGTATCGGCACTTTTCATGGAAAAATGTGAAAAATTTAATTTTCCAAAAAGTAAATAAATGCCTTCTATACACCTAAAACATTCAGTCTAAAACTGAAAATTGTTGTTTTTCGCAATATTTTTAGAAATTTGGGCTCTTTTGGTAACATTAACACTTGCGCTGAAGCATCTTGTATGCTCATTTCTTGTCTTTCAGGATTTATTCTGGGTTTTATTTTTTTTATTTGATGAAAATTAACAACAATACACTCCATGGAAACATTTTGTTTTGATTTGTGTCGAGTGAGATTTTCACCTAGAACCCAAAGGGGGGGTATTGGCACTTTTCATTGAAAAATGTGAAATATAACATTTTCTAAAAATGAAATAAATGCCTTCTATGCACCTCAAACATTCACTCTTAAACTGAAAATTGTTGTTTTTCGCAATATTTTTAGAAATTTTGGCTCTTTTAGTAACCTTAACACTTGAGCTGAAGCATCTTTAATGCTCATTTCTTGTCTTTCAGGATTTATTCTGGGTTTTATTTTTTTATTTGATGAAAATGAACAACAATACACACCATGGAAACATTTTTGTTTGATATGTGTCGAGTGAGATTTTCACCTAGAACCCAAAGGGGGTGGTATTGTCACTTTTCATGGAAAAATGTGAAAAATTAAATTTTCTAAAAATGAAATAAATGCCTTCTATGCACCTCAAACATTCACTCTAAAACAGAAGATTGTTGTTTTTCGTAATATTTTAGAAATTTGGGCTCTTTTCGTAACCTTAACACTTGAGCTGAAGCATCTTTAATGCTCATTTCTTATCTTTCAGGATTTATTCTTGGTTTTACTTTGTTTATTTGATGAAAATGAACAACAATACACTCCATGGAAACTTTTTTGTTTGATTTGTGTCGAGTAAGATTTTAACCTAGAACCCAAAGGGGGGGTATTGGCACTTTTCATAGAAAAATGTGAAAAATTAAATTTTCTAAAATTGAAATAAATGCCTTCTATACACCTCAAACATTCACTCTTAAACAGAAGATTGTGGTTTTTCGCAATATATTTAGAAATTTGGGCTCTTTAAGTAACATTAACAACCCCGCTGAAGCATCTTTTATGCTCATTTCTTGCCTTTCAGGATTTATTATGGGTTTAATTTTGTTAATTTGATGAAAATGAACAACAATACACACCATGGAAATATTTTTGTTTGATTTGTGTCGAGTGAGATTTTCACCTATAACCCAAAGGGGGGGGTATTGGCCCTATTCATGGAAAAATGTGAAAAATTAAATTTTCTAAAAATGAAATAAATGCCTTCTATACACCCCAACATTCACTCTTAAACTGAAAATCGTTGTAAATCGCAAGATTTTTAGAATCTTTGGCTCTTTTAGTAACATTAACACATACGCTGAAGCATCTTTTATGCTCATTTCTTGTCTTTCAGTATTTATTCTGGGTTTTATTTTGTTTATTTGATGAAAATGAACAACAATACAAACCATGGAAACATTTTTGTTTGATTTGTGTTGAGTGAGATTTTCACCTAGAACCCAAAGGGGGGGGTATTGGCCCTATTAATGGAAAAATGTGAAAAAAACATTTTCTAAAAATGAAATAAATGCCTTCTATACACCTCAAACATTCACTCTTAATCTTAAAATTGTTGTTTTACGCAATATTTTTAGAAATTTGGGTTCTTTTAGTAACATTAAAACTTGCGCTGAAGCATCTTTTAATGCTCATTTCTTGTCTTTCAGGATTTATTCTGGGTTTTATTTTTTTATTTGATGAAAATGAACAACAATACACACCATGGAAACATTTTTGTTTGATATGTGTCGAGTGAGATTTTCACCTAGAACCCAAAGGGGGGGGGGTATTGGCACTTTTCATGGAAAAATGTGAAAAATTAAATTTCCTAAAAATAAAATAAATGCCTTCTATACACCTCAAACATTCACTCTAAAACTGAAAATTGTTGTTTTTCGTAATATTTTCAGAAATTTGGGCTCTTTTAGTAACCTTAACACTTGAGCTGAAGCATCTTTAATGCTCATTTCTTATCTTTCAGGATTTATTCTTGGTTTTACTTTGTTTATTTGATGAAAATGAGCAAAAATACACTCCATGGAAACATTTTTGTTTGATTTGTGTCGAGTGAGATTTTCACCTAGAACCCAAAGGGGGGGGTATTGGCACTTTTCATGGAAAAATGGGAAAAATTAAATTTTCTAAAAATAAAATAAATGCCTTCTATACACCTCAAACATTCACTCTAAAACTGAAAATTGTTGTTTTTCGCGATATTTTTAAAAATTTGGTCTCTTTTAATAACATTAACACATGCGCTGAAGCATCTTTTATGCTCATTTCTTGTCTTTCAGGATTTATTCTGGGTTTTATTTTGTTTATTTGATGAAAATGAACAACAATACAAACCATGGAAACATTTTTGTTTGATTTGTGTTGAGTGAGATTTTCACCTAGAACCCAAAGGGGGTGGTATTGGCCCTATTCATGGAAAAATGTGAAAAAAACATTTTCTAAAAATGAAATAAATGCCTTCTATACACCTCAAACATTCACTCTTAATCTGAAAATTGTTGTTTTACGCAATATTTTTAGAAATTTGGGTTCTTTTAGTAACATTAAAACTTGCGCTGAAGCATCTTTTATGCTCATTTCTTGTCTTTCAGGATTTATTCTGGGTTTTATTTTTTTATTTGATGAAAATGAACAACAATACACACCATGGAAACATTTTTGTTTGATATGTGTTGAGTGAGATTTTCACCTAGAACCCAAAGGGGGGGGTATTGTCACTTTTCATGGAAAAATGTGAAAAATTAAATTTTCTAAAAATGAAATAAATGCCTTCTATGCTCCTCAAACATTCACTCTAAAACAGAAGATTGTTGTTTTTCGTAATATTTTCAGAAATTTGGGCTCTTTTCGTAACCTTAACACTTGAGCTGAAGCATCTTCAATGCTCATTTCTTATCTTTCAGGATTTATTCTTGGTTTTACTTTGTTTATTTGATGAAAATGAACAACAATACACTCCATGGAAACTTTTTTGTTTGATTTGTGTCGAGTGAGATTTTAACCTAGAACCCAAAGGGGGGGTATTGGCACTTTTCATAGAAAAATGTGAAAAATTAAATTTTCTAAAATTGAAATAAATGCCTTCTATACACCTCAAACATTCACTCTTAAACAGAAGATTGTGGTTTTTCGCAATATATTTAGAAATTTGGGCTCTTTAAGTAACATTAACAACCCCGCTGAAGCATCTTTTATGCTCATTTCTTGCCTTTCAGGATTTATTATGGGTTTAATTTTGTTTATTTGATGAAAATGAACAACAATACACACCATGGAAATATTTTTGTTTGATTTGTGTCGAGTGAGATTTTCACCTATAACCCAAAGGGGGGGTATTGGCCCTATTCATGGAAAAATGTGAAAAATTAAATTTTCTAAAAATGAAATAAATGCCTTCTATACACCCCAACATTCACTCTTAAACTGAAAATTGTTGTAAATCGCAAGATTTTTAGAAATTTTGGCTCTTTTAGTAACATTAACACATACGCTGAAGCATCTTTTATGCTCATTTCTTGTCTTTCAGTATTTATTCTGGGTTTTATTTTGTTTATTTGATGAAAATGAACAACAATACAAACCATGGAAACATTTTTGTTTGATTTGTGTTGAGTGAGATTTTCACCTAGAACCCAAAGGGGGGGGTATTGGCCCTATTCATGGAAAAATGTGAAAAAAACATTTTCTAAAAATGAAATAAATGCCTTCTATACACCTCAAACATTCACTCTTAATCTTAAAATTGTTGTTTTACGCAATATTTTTAGAAATTTGGGTTCTTTTAGTAACATTAAAACTTGCGCTGAAGCATCTTTTATGCTCATTTCTTGTCTTTCAGGATTTATTCTTGGTTTTATTTTTTTATTTGATGAAAATGAAAAACAATACACACCATGGAAACATTTTTGTTTGATATGTGTCGAGTGAGATTTTCACCTAGAACCCAAAGGGGGGGGGGTATTGTCACTTTTCATGGAAAAATGTGAAAAATTAAATTTTCTAAAAATGAAATAAATGCCTTCTATACACCCCAAACATTCACTCTAAATCTGAAAATTGTTGTTTTTCGCAATATTTTTAGAAATTTGGGCTCTTTTAGTAACATTAACACTTTCGCTGAAGCATCTTTAATGCTCATTTCTTGCTTTTCAGGATTTATTCTGGGTTTAATTTTGTTTATTTAATGAAAATGAACTACAATAGACACCATGGAAACATTTTTGTTTTATTTTTGTCGAGTGAGATTTTCACCTTAAACCCAAAGGGGGGGGTATTGGCACTTTTCATGGAAAAATGTGAAAAATAACATTTACTAAAAATGAAATAAATGCCTTCTATGCACCTCAAACATTCACTCTAAAACAGAAGATTGTTGTTTTTCGCAATATTTTTAGAAATATTGAATCTTTTAGTAACATTAACAACCCCGCTGAAGCATCTTTTATGCTCATTTCCTGTGTTTCAGGATTTATTCTGGGTTTTATTTGATTTACTTGATGAAAATGAACAACAATACACACCATGGAAACATTTTTGTTTGAATTGTGTCGAGTGAGATTTTCACCTAGAACCCAAAGGGGGGGGTATTTACACTTTTCATGGAAAAATGTGAAAAATTAAATTTTCTACAATTGAAATAAAAGCCTTCTATACACCTCAAACATTCACTCTTGAACAGAAGATTGTGGTTTTTCGCAATATTTTTAGAAATTTGGGCTCTTTTAGTAACATTAACAACCCCGCTGAAGCACCTTTTATGCTCTTTTCTTGTCTTTCAGGATATATTCTGGGTTTTATTTTTTTATTTGATGAAAATGAACAACAATACACACCATGGAAACATTTTTGTTTGATATGTGTCGAGTGAGATTTTCACCTAGAACCCAAAGGGGGGGGGTATTGTCACTTTTCATGGAAAAATGTGAAAAAATAAATTTTCTAAAAATAAAATAAATGCCTTCTATACACCTCAAACATTCACTCTAAAACTTAAAATTGTTGTTTTTCGCGATATTTTTAGAAATTTGGGCTCTTTTAATAACATTAACACTTGCGCTGAAGCATCTTTTATGCTCATTTCTTGTCTTTCAGGATTTATTCTGGGTTTTATTTTTTTATTTGATGAAAATGAACAACAATACACACCATGGAAACATTTTTGTTTGATATGTGTCGAGTGAGATTTTCACCTAGAACCCAAAAGGGGGGGTATTGGCACTTTTCATGGAAAAATGTGAAAAATTAAATTTTCTAAAAATGAAATAAATGCCTTCTATGCACCTCAAACATTCACTCTTAAACAGAAGATTGTTGTTTTTCGTAATATTTTCAGAAATTTGGGCTCTTTTAGTAACCTTAACACTTGAGCTGAAGCATCTTTAATGCTCATTTCTTATCTTTCAGGATTTATTCTTGGTTTTACTTTGTTTATTTGATGAAAATGAGCAAAAATACACTCCATGGAAACATTTTTGTTTGATTTGTGTCGAGTGAGATTTTCACCTACAACCCAAAGGGGGGGATATTGGCACTTTTCATGGAAAAATGTAAAAAATAAATTTTCTAAAAATGACATAAATGCCTTCTATACACCTCAAACATTCACTCTTAAACTGAAAATTGTTGTTTTTCGCAATATTTTTAGAAATTTGGGCTCTTTAAGTAACATTAACACTTGCGCTGAAGCATCTTTTATGCTCATTTCTCTTCTTTCAGGATTTATTCTTGGTTTTATTTTGTTTATTTGATGAAAATGAACAACAATACACACCATGGAAACATTTTTGTTTGAATTGTGTCGAGTGAGATTTTCACCTAGAACCCAAAGGGTTCTATCGGCACTTTTCATGGAAAAATGTAAAAAATTAAATTTTCTAAAAATGAAATAAATGCCTTCTATACACCTCAAACATTCACTCTAAAACTGAAAATTGTTGTTTTTCGCAATTTTTTAGAAATTTGGGCTTTTTAGTAACATTAACACTTGCGTTGAAGCATCTTTTATGCTTAATTCTTGAATTTCAGTATTTTTTCTGGGTTTTATTTTGTTTATTTGATGAAAATAAACAACAATGCACACCATGGAAACAATTTTTTTTGATTTGTGTTGAGTGAGATTTTCACATAGAACCCAAAGGGGGGGGGGTATCGGCACTTTTCATGGAAAAATGTGAAAAATTTAATTTTCCAAAAAGTAAATAAATGCCTTCTATACACCTAAAACATTCAGTCTAAAACTGAAAATTGTTGTTTTTCGCAATATTTTTAGAAATTTGGGCTCTTTTGGTAACATTAACACTTGCGCTGAAGCATCTTGTATGCTCATTTCTTGTCTTTCAGGATTTATTCTGGGTTTTATTTTTTTTATTTGATGAAAATTAACAACAATACACTCCATGGAAACATTTTGTTTTGATTTGTGTCGAGTGAGATTTTCACCTAGAACCCAAAGGGGGGGTATTGGCACTTTTCATTGAAAAATGTGAAATATAACATTTTCTAAAAATGAAATAAATGCCTTCTATGCACCTCAAACATTCACTCTTAAACTGAAAATTGTTGTTTTTCGCAATATTTTTAGAAATTTTGGCTCTTTTAGTAACCTTAACACTTGAGCTGAAGCATCTTTAATGCTCATTTCTTGTCTTTCAGGATTTATTCTGGGTTTTATTTTTTTATTTGATGAAAATGAACAACAATACACACCATGGAAACATTTTTGTTTGATATGTGTCGAGTGAGATTTTCACCTAGAACCCAAAGGGGGTGGTATTGTCACTTTTCATGGAAAAATGTGAAAAATTAAATTTTCTAAAAATGAAATAAATGCCTTCTATGCACCTCAAACATTCACTCTAAAACAGAAGATTGTTGTTTTTCGTAATATTTTAGAAATTTGGGCTCTTTTCGTAACCTTAACACTTGAGCTGAAGCATCTTTAATGCTCATTTCTTATCTTTCAGGATTTATTCTTGGTTTTACTTTGTTTATTTGATGAAAATGAACAACAATACACTCCATGGAAACTTTTTTGTTTGATTTGTGTCGAGTGAGATTTTAACCTAGAACCCAAAGGGGGGGTATTGGCACTTTTCATAGAAAAATGTGAAAAATTAAATTTTCTAAAATTGAAATAAATGCCTTCTATACACCTCAAACATTCACTCTTAAACAGAAGATTGTGGTTTTTCGCAATATATTTAGAAATTTGGGCTCTTTAAGTAACATTAACAACCCCGCTGAAGCATCTTTTATGCTCATTTCTTGCCTTTCAGGATTTATTATGGGTTTAATTTTGTTAATTTGATGAAAATGAACAACAATACACACCATGGAAATATTTTTGTTTGATTTGTGTCGAGTGAGATTTTCACCTATAACCCAAAGGGGGGGGTATTGGCCCTATTCATGGAAAAATGTGAAAAATTAAATTTTCTAAAAATGAAATAAATGCCTTCTATACACCCCAACATTCACTCTTAAACTGAAAATCGTTGTAAATCGCAAGATTTTTAGAATCTTTGGCTCTTTTAGTAACATTAACACATACGCTGAAGCATCTTTTATGCTCATTTCTTGTCTTTCAGTATTTATTCTGGGTTTTATTTTGTTTATTTGATGAAAATGAACAACAATACAAACCATGGAAACATTTTTGTTTGATTTGTGTTGAGTGAGATTTTCACCTAGAACCCAAAGGGGGGGGTATTGGCCCTATTAATGGAAAAATGTGAAAAAAACATTTTCTAAAAATGAAATAAATGCCTTCTATACACCTCAAACATTCACTCTTAATCTTAAAATTGTTGTTTTACGCAATATTTTTAGAAATTTGGGTTCTTTTAGTAACATTAAAACTTGCGCTGAAGCATCTTTTAATGCTCATTTCTTGTCTTTCAGGATTTATTCTGGGTTTTATTTTTTTATTTGATGAAAATGAACAACAATACACACCATGGAAACATTTTTGTTTGATATGTGTCGAGTGAGATTTTCACCTAGAACCCAAAGGGGGGGGGGGTATTGTCACTTTTCATGGAAAAATGTGAAAAATTAAATTTTCTAAAAATGAAATAAATGCCTTCTATGCACCTCAAACATTCACTCTAAAACAGAAGATTGTTGTTTTTCGTAATATTTTCAGAAATTTGGGCTCTTTTCGTAACCTTAACACTTGAGCTGAAGCATCTTTAATGCTCATTTCTTATCTTTCAGGATTTATTCTTGGTTTTACTTTGTTTATTTGATGAAAATGAACAACAATACACTCCATGGAAACTTTTTTGTTTGATTTGTGTCGAGTGAGATTTTAACCTAGAACCCAAAGGGGGGGTATTGGCACTTTTCATAGAAAAATGTGAAAAATTAAATTTTCTAAAATTGAAATAAATGCCTTCTATACACCTCAAACATTCACTCTTAAACAGAAGATTGTAGTTTTTCGCAATATTTTTAGAAATTTTGGCTCTTTTAGTAACATTAACACTTCCGCTGAAGCTTCTTTTATGCTCATTTCTTGTATTTCAGCATTTATTCTGGGTTTTATTTTGTTTATTTGATGAATATGAACAACAATACACTCCATGGAAACATTTTTGGTTGATTTGTGTCGAGGGAGATTTTCACCTAGAACCCAAAGGGGGGGTATTGGCACTTTTCATGGAAAAATGTGAAAAATTAAATTTCCTAAAAATGAAATAAATGCCTTCTATACACCTGAAACATTCACTCTTAAACTGAAAATTGTTGTTTTTCGCAATATTTTTAGAAATTTTGGCTCTTTTAGTAACATTAACACTTGCGCTGAAGCACCTTGTATGCTCATTTCTTGTCTTTCAGGATTTATTCTGGGTTTTATTTTTTTTATTTGATGAAAATTAACAACAATACACTCCATGGAAACATTTTGTTTTGATTTGTGTCGAGTGAGATTTTCACCTAGAACCCAAAGGGGGGGTATTGGCACTTTTCATTGAAAAATGTGAAATATAACATTTTCTAAAAATGAAATAAATGCCTTCTATGCACCTCAAACATTCACTCTTAAACTGAAAATTGTTGTTTTTCGCAATATTTTTAGAAATTTTGGCTCTTTTAGTAACCTTAACACTTGAGCTGAAGCATCTTTAATGCTCATTTCTTGTCTTTCAGGATTTATTCTGGGTTTTATTTTTTTATTTGATGAAAATGAACAACAATACACACCATGGAAACATTTTTGTTTGATATGTGTCGAGTGAGATTTTCACCTAGAACCCAAAGGGGGTGGTATTGTCACTTTTCATGGAAAAATGTGAAAAATTAAATTTTCTAAAAATGAAATAAATGCCTTCTATGCACCTCAAACATTCACTCTAAAACAGAAGATTGTTGTTTTTCGTAATATTTTAGAAATTTGGGCTCTTTTCGTAACCTTAACACTTGAGCTGAAGCATCTTTAATGCTCATTTCTTATCTTTCAGGATTTATTCTTGGTTTTACTTTGTTTATTTGATGAAAATGAACAACAATACACTCCATGGAAACTTTTTTGTTTGATTTGTGTCGAGTGAGATTTTAACCTAGAACCCAAAGGGGGGGTATTGGCACTTTTCATAGAAAAATGTGAAAAATTAAATTTTCTAAAATTGAAATAAATGCCTTCTATACACCTCAAACATTCACTCTTAAACAGAAGATTGTGGTTTTTCGCAATATATTTAGAAATTTGGGCTCTTTAAGTAACATTAACAACCCCGCTGAAGCATCTTTTATGCTCATTTCTTGCCTTTCAGGATTTATTATGGGTTTAATTTTGTTAATTTGATGAAAATGAACAACAATACACACCATGGAAATATTTTTGTTTGATTTGTGTCGAGTGAGATTTTCACCTATAACCCAAAGGGGGGGGTATTGGCCCTATTCATGGAAAAATGTGAAAAATTAAATTTTCTAAAAATGAAATAAATGCCTTCTATACACCCCAACATTCACTCTTAAACTGAAAATCGTTGTAAATCGCAAGATTTTTAGAATCTTTGGCTCTTTTAGTAACATTAACACATACGCTGAAGCATCTTTTATGCTCATTTCTTGTCTTTCAGTATTTATTCTGGGTTTTATTTTGTTTATTTGATGAAAATGAACAACAATACAAACCATGGAAACATTTTTGTTTGATTTGTGTTGAGTGAGATTTTCACCTAGAACCCAAAGGGGGGGGTATTGGCCCTATTAATGGAAAAATGTGAAAAAAACATTTTCTAAAAATGAAATAAATGCCTTCTATACACCTCAAACATTCACTCTTAATCTTAAAATTGTTGTTTTACGCAATATTTTTAGAAATTTGGGTTCTTTTAGTAACATTAAAACTTGCGCTGAAGCATCTTTTAATGCTCATTTCTTGTCTTTCAGGATTTATTCTGGGTTTTATTTTTTTATTTGATGAAAATGAACAACAATACACACCATGGAAACATTTTTGTTTGATATGTGTCGAGTGAGATTTTCACCTAGAACCCAAAGGGGGGGGGGTATTGTCACTTTTCATGGAAAAATGTGAAAAATTAAATTTTCTAAAAATGAAATAAATGCCTTCTATGCACCTCAAACATTCACTCTAAAACAGAAGATTGTTGTTTTTCGTAATATTTTCAGAAATTTGGGCTCTTTTCGTAACCTTAACACTTGAGCTGAAGCATCTTTAATGCTCATTTCTTATCTTTCAGGATTTATTCTTGGTTTTACTTTGTTTATTTGATGAAAATGAACAACAATACACTCCATGGAAACTTTTTTGTTTGATTTGTGTCGAGTGAGATTTTAACCTAGAACCCAAAGGGGGGGTATTGGCACTTTTCATAGAAAAATGTGAAAAATTAAATTTTCTAAAATTGAAATAAATGCCTTCTATACACCTCAAACATTCACTCTTAAACAGAAGATTGTAGTTTTTCGCAATATTTTTAGAAATTTTGGCTCTTTTAGTAACATTAACACTTCCGCTGAAGCTTCTTTTATGCTCATTTCTTGTATTTCAGCATTTATTCTGGGTTTTATTTTGTTTATTTGATGAATATGAACAACAATACACTCCATGGAAACATTTTTGGTTGATTTGTGTCGAGGGAGATTTTCACCTAGAACCCAAAGGGGGGGTATTGGCACTTTTCATGGAAAAATGTGAAAAATTAAATTTCCTAAAAATGAAATAAATGCCTTCTATACACCTGAAACATTCACTCTTAAACTGAAAATTGTTGTTTTTCGCAATATTTTTAGAAATTTTGGCTCTTTTAGTAACATTAACACTTGCGCTGAAGCACCTTTTATGCTCATTTCTTGTCTTTCAGGATATATTCTGGGTTTAATTTTTTATTTGATGAAAATGAACAACAATACACACCATGGAAACATTTTTGTTTGATATGTGTCGAGTGAGATTTTCACCTAGAACCCAAAGGGGGGGGTATTGGCACTTTTCATGGAAAAATGTGAAAAATTAAATTTTCTAAAAATAAAATAAATGCCTTCTATACACCTCAAACATTCACTCTAAAACTTAAAATTGTTGTTTTTCGCGATATTTTTAGAAATTTGGGCTCTTTTAATAACATTAACACTTGCGCTGAAGCATCTTTTATGCTCATTTCTTGTCTTTCAGGATTTATTCTGGGTTTTATTTTTTTATTTGATGAAAATGAACAACAATACACACCATGGAAACATTTTTGTTTGATATGTGTCGAGTGAGATTTTCACCTAGAACCCAAAAGGGGGGGTATTGGCACTTTTCATGGAAAAATGTGAAAAATTAAATTTTCTAAAAATGAAATAAATGCCTTCTATGCACCTCAAACATTCACTCTTAAACAGAAGATTGTTGTTTTTCGTAATATTTTCAGAAATTTGGGCTCTTTTAGTAACCTTAACACTTGAGCTGAAGCATCTTTAATGCTCATTTCTTATCTTTCAGGATTTATTCTTGGTTTTACTTTGTTTATTTGATGAAAATGAGCAAAAATACACTCCATGGAATTATTTTTGTTTGATTTGTGTCGAGTGAGATGTTCACCTACAACCCAAAGGGGGGGATATTGGCACTTTTCATGGAAAAATGTAAAAAATAAATTTTCTAAAAATGACGTAAATGCCTTCTATACACCTCAAACATTCACTCTTAAACTGAAAATTGTTGTTTTTCGCAATATTTTTAGAAATTTGGGCTCTTTAAGTAACATTAACACTTGCGCTGAAGCATCTTTTATGCTCATTTCTCTTCTTTCAGGATTTATTCTTGGTTTTATTTTGTTTATTTGATGAAAATGAACAACAATACACACCATGGAAACATTTTTGTTTGAATTGTGTCGAGTGAGATTTTCACCTAGAACCCAAAGGGTTCTATCGGCACTTTTCATGGAAAAATGTAAAAAATTAAATTTTCTAAAAATGAAAAAAATGCCTTCTATACACCTCAAACATTCACTCTAAAACTGAAAATTGTTGTTTTTCGCAATATTTTTAGAAATTTGGGCTCTTTTAGTAACATTAACACTTGCGTTGAAGCATCTTTTATGCTTATTTCTTGAATTTCAGTATTTTTTCTGGGTTTTATTTTGTTTATTTGATGAAAATAAACAACAATGCACACCATGGAAACATTTTTGTTTGATAAGTGTCGAGTGAGATTTTCACCTAGAACCCAAAGGGGGGGTATTGGCACTTTTCATGGAAAAATGTGAAAAATTAAATTTTCTAAAAATGAAATAAATGCCTTCTATACATCTGAAACATTCACTCTAAAACTGAAAATTGTTGTTTTTCGCAATATTTTTAGAAATTTGGGCTCTTTTAGTAACATTAACACTTGCGCTGAAGCATCTTTTATGCTTAATTCTTGTCTTTCAGTATTTATTCTGGGTTTTATTTTGTTTATTTGATGAAAATGAACAACAATACACACCATGGAAACAATTTTTTTGATTAGTGTCGAGTGAGATTTTCACCTAGAACCCAAAGGGGGGGTATCGGCACTTTTCATGGAAAAATGTGAAAAATTTAATTTTCCAAAAAGTAAATAAATGCCTTCTATACACCTAAAACATTCAGTCTAAAACTGAAAATTGTTGTTTTTCGCAATATTTTTAGAAATTTGGGCTCTTTTGGTAACATTAACACTTGCGCTGAAGCATCTTGTATGCTCATTTCTTGTCTTTCAGGATTTATTCTGGGTTTAATTTTGTTTATTTGATGAAAATGAACAACAATACACACCATGGAAACATTTTTGTTTGATTTGTGTCGAGTGAGATTTTCACCTAGAACCCAAAGGGGGGGTATTGGCACTTTTCATTAAAAAATGCGAAATATAACATTTTCTAAAAATGAAATAAATGCCTTCTATGCACCTCAAACATTCACTCTTAAACTGAAAATTGTTGTTTTTCGCAATATTTTTAGAAATTTTGGCTCTTTTAGTAACATTAACACTTGCGCTGAAGCATCTTTTATGCTCATTTCTTGTCTTTCAGTATTTAATCTGGGTTTTATTTTGTTTATTTGATGAAAATGAGCAACAATACACTCCATGGAAACATTTTTGTTTGATTTGTATTGAGTGAGATTTTCCCCTAGAACCTACAGGGGGTTTTGGCACTTTTCATGGAAAAATGTAAAAAAATTAAAATTTCTAAAATTGAAATAAATGCCTTCTATACACCTCAAACATTCACTTTTAAACAGAAGATTGTGGTTTTTCGCAATATTTTTAGAAATTTGGGCTCTTTTAGAAACATTAACACTTGCGCTGAAGCATCTTTTATGCTCATTTCTTGTCTTTCAGTATTTATTCTGGGTTTTATTTTGTTTATTTGATGAAAATGAACAACAATACAATCCATGGAAACATTTTTGTTTGATTTGTGTCGAGTGAGATTTTCACCTAGAACCCAAAGGGGGGGTATTGGCACTTTTCATGGAAAAATGAGAAAAAATAAATTTTCTAAAAATGAAATAAATGCCTTCTATACACCTCAAACATTCACTCTTAAACTGAAAATTGTTGTTTTTCGCAATATTTTTAGAAATTTGGGCTCTTTTAGTAACGTTAACACTTGCGCTGAGGCATCTTTTATGCTCATTTCTTGTCTTTCAGTATTTAATGTGGGTTTTATTTTGTTTATTTGATGAAAATGAACAACAATACACACCATTGAAACATTTTTGTTTGATTTGTGTCGAGTGAGATTTTCACCTAGAACACAAAGGGGGGGTATTGGCACATTTCATTGAAAAATGTAAAAATAACATTTTCTAAAAATGAAATAAATGCCTTCTATGCACCTCAAACATTCACTCTTAAACTGAAAATTGTTGTTTTTCGCAATATTTTTAGAAATTTTGGCTCTTTTAGTAACATTAACACTTGCGCTGAAGCATCTTTTATGCTCATTTCTTGTCTGTCAGTATTTAATCTGGGTTTTATTTTGTTTATTTGATGAAAATGAACAACAATACAATCCATGGAAACATTTTTGTTTGATTTGTGTCGAGTGAGATTTTCACCTAGAACCCAGAGGGGGGGAATTGGCACTTTTCATGGAAAAATGAGAAAAAATAAATTTTCTAAAAATGAAATAAATGCCTTCTATACACCTCAAACATTCACTCTTAAACTGAAAATTGTTGTTTTTCGCAATATTTTTAGAAATTTGGGCTCTTTTAGAAACATTAACACTTGCGCTGAAGCATCTTTTATGCTCATTTCTTGTCTTTCAGTATTTATTCTAGGTTTTATTTTGTTTATTTGATGAAAATGAACAACAATACAATCCATGGAAACATTTTTGTTTGATTTGTGTCGAGTGAGATTTTCACCTAGAACCCAAAGGGGGGGTATTGGCACTTTTCATGGAAAAATGTGAAAAATAACATTTTCTAAAAATGAAATAAATGCCTTCTATGCACCTCAAACATTCACTCTAAAACAGAAGATTGTTGTTTTCTCTTAATATTTTCAGAAATTTGGGCTCTTTGAGTAACCTTAACACTTGAGCTGAAGCATCTTTTATGCTCATTTCTTGTCTTTCAGGATTTATTCTGGGTTTTATTTTGTTTATTTGATGAAAATGAACAACAATACACATCATGGAAACATTTTTGTTTGATTTGTGTCGTGTGAGATTTTCACCTAGAACCCAAAGGGGGGGCACTTTTCATGGAAAAATGTGAAAAATTAAATATTGGCACTTTTCATGAAAAAATGTGAAAAATTAAATTTTCTAAAATTGAAATAAATGCCTTCTATACACCTCAAACATTCACTCTTAAGCAGAAGATTGTGGTTTTTCGCAATATTTTTAGAAATTTGGGCTCTTTTAGTAACATTAACACTTGTGCTGAAGCATCTTATATGCTCATTTCTTGCCTTTCAGGATTTATTCTGGGTTTTATTTTGTTTATTTAATGAAAATGAGCAACAATACACACCATGGTAACATTTTTGTTTGATTTGTGTCGAGTGAGATTTTCACCTAGACCCAAAAGGGGGGGGTATTGGCACTTTTCATGGAAAAATGTGAAAAATTAAATTTTCTAAAATTGAAATAAATGCCTTCTATGCACCTCAAACATTCACTCTAAAACTGAAAATTGTTGTTTTTCGCAATATTTTTAGAAATTCGGGCTCTTTAAGTAAGATTAACACGCGTTGAAGCATCTTTTATGCTTATTTCTTGTATTTCAGTATTTATTCTGGGTTTTATTTTGTTTATTTGATGAAAATGAACAACAATACACACCATGGAAACATTTTTGTTTGATTTGGTCCAGTGAGATTTTCACCTAGAACCCAAAGGGGGGGGTATTGGCACTATTCATGGAAAAATGTGAAAAATAACATTTTCTAAAAATGAAATAAATGCCTTCTATGCACCTCAAACATTTACTCTAAAACAGAAGATTGTTGTTTTTCGTAATATTTTCAGAAATTTGGGCTCTTTTAGTAACCTTAACACTTGAGCTGAAGCATCTTTTATGCTCATTTCTTGCCCTTCAGGATTTATTCTGGGTTTTATTTTGTTTATTTAATGTAAATGAGCAACAATACACACCATGGTAACATTTTTGTTTGATTTGTGTCGAGTGGGATTTTCACCTAGAACCCAAAGGGGGGGGTATTGGCACTATTCATGGAAAAATGTGAAAAAAAACATTTTCTAAAAATGAAATAAAATCCTTCTGTACACCTCAAATATTCACTCTTAATCTGAAAATTGTTGTTTTTCGCAATATTTTTAGAAATTTGGGATATTTTAGTAACATAAACACTTGCGCTGAAGCATCTTTTATGCTCATTTCTTGTCTTTCAGTATTTAATCTGGGTTTTATTTTGTTTATTTGATAAAAATGAACAACAATACACACCATGGAAACATTTTTGTTTGATTTGTTTCGAGTGAGATTTTCACCTAGAACCCAAAGGGTTCTATCGGCACTTTTCATGGAAAAATGAGAAAAATTAAATTTTCTAAAAATGAAATAAATGCCTTCTATACACCTCAAACATTCACTCTAAAACTGAAAATTGTTGTTTTTCGCAATATTTTTAGAAATTTGGGCTCTTTTAGTAACATTAACACTTGCGTTGAAGCATCTTTTATGCTCATTTCTTGTATTTCAGTATTTATTCTGGGTTTTATTTTGTTTATTTGATGAAAATGAACAACAATACACACCATGGAAACATTTTTGTTTGATTAGTGTCGAGAGAGATTTTCACCTAGAATCCAAAGGGGGGTATTGGCACTTTTCATGGAAAAATGTGAAAAATTAAATTTTCTAAAAATGAAGATAAATGCCTTCTATACACCTCAAACATTCACTCTTAAACTGAAAATTGTTGTTTTTCGCAATATTTTTAGAAATTTGGGCTCTTGTAGTAACGTTAACACTTGCGCTGAAGCATCTTTTATGCTCATTTCTTTTCTTTCAGTATTTAATGTGGGTTTTATTTTGTTTATTTGATGAAAATGAACAACAATACACACCATGGAAACATTTTTGTTTGATTTGTGTCGAGTGAGATTTTCACCTAGAACCCAAAGGGGTATTGGCACTTTTCATGGAAAAATGAGAAAAAATAAATTTTCTAAAAATGAAATAAATGCCTTCTATACACCTCAAACATTCACTCTTAAACAGAAAATTGTTGTTTTTCGCAATATTTTTAGAAATTTTGGCTCTTTTAATAACATTAACACTTGCGCTGAAGCATCTTTTATGCTCATTTCTTGTCTTTCATTATTTATTCTAGGTTTTATTTTGTTTATTTGATGAAAATGAACAACAATACACACCATGGAAACATTTTTGTTTGATATGTGTAGAGTGAGATTTTCACCTAGAACCCAAAGGGGGGGGTATTGGCACTTTTCATGGAAAAATGGGAAAAATTAAATTTTTTAAAAATGAAATAAATGCCTTCTATACACCTCAAACATTCACTCTTAAGCAGAAGATTGTGGTTTTTCGCAATATTTTTAGAAATTTGGGCTCTTTTAGTAACATTAACACTGGTGCTGAAGCATCTTTTATGCTCATTTCTTGCCCTTCAGGATTTATTCTGGGTTTTATTTTGTTAATTTAATGAAAATGAGCAACAATACACACAATGGTAACATTTTTGTTTGATTTGTGTCGAGTGAGATTTTCACCTAGAACCCAAAGGGGTGGGGTATTGGCACTATTCATGGAAAAATGTGAAAAAAAACATTTTCTAAAAATGAAATAAATGCCTACTATACACCTCAAACATTCACTCTTAATCTGAAAATTGTTGTTTTTCGCAATATTTTTAGAAATTTGGGCTCTTATAGTAACATTAACACTTGCGCTGAAGTATCTTTTATGCTCATTTCTTGTCTTTCAGTATTTATTCTGGGTTTTATTTTGTTTATTTGATGAAAATGAACAACAATACACACCATGGAAACATTTTTGTTTGATTTGTGTCGAGTGAGATTTTCACCTAGAACCCAAAGGGGGGGGGTATTGGCACTTTTCATGGAAAAATGTGAAAAATTAAATTTTCTAAAAATGACATAAATGCCTTCTATACACCTCAAACATTCACTCTCAATCTGAAAATTGTTGTTTTTCGCAATATTTTTAGAAATTTGGGCTCTTTAAGTAACATTAACACTTGCGCTGAAGCATCTTTTATGCTCATTTCTTGTCTTTCAGTATTTAATCTGGGTTTTATTTTGTTTATTTGATAAAAATGAACAACAATACACACCATGGAAACATTTTTGTTTGATTTGTTTCGAGTGAGATTTTCACCTAGAACCCAAAGGGTTCTATCGGCACTTTTCATGGAAAAATGAGAAAAATTAAATTTTCTAAAAATGAAATAAATGCCTTCTATACACCTCAAACATTCACTCTAAAACTGAAAATTGTTGTTTTTCGCAATATTTTTAGAAATTTGGGCTCTTTTAGTAACATTAACACTTGCGTTGAAGCATCTTTTATGCTCATTTCTTGTATTTCAGTATTTATTCTGGGTTTTATTTTGTTTATTTGATGAAAATGAACAACAATACACACCATGGAAACATTTTTGTTTGATTAGTGTCGAGAGAGATTTTCACCTAGAATCCAAAGGGGGGTATTGGCACTTTTCATGGAAAAATGTGAAAAATTAAATTTTCTAAAAATGAAGATAAATGCCTTCTATACACCTCAAACATTCACTCTTAAACTGAAAATTGTTGTTTTTCGATATATTTTTAGAAATTTGGGCTCTTGTAGTAACGTTAACACTTGCGCTGAAGCATCTTTTATGCTCATTTCTTTTCTTTCAGTATTTAATGTGGGTTTTATTTTGTTTATTTGATGAAAATGAACAACAATACACACCATGGAAACATTTTTGTTTGATTTGTGTCGAGTGAGATTTTCACCTAGAACCCAAAGGGGTATTGGCAATTTTCATGGAAAAATGAGAAAAAATAAATTTTCTAAAAATGAAATAAATGCCTTCTATACACCTCAAACATTCACTCTTAAACAGAAAATTGTTGTTTTTCGCAATATTTTTAGAAATTTTGGATCTTTTAATAACATTAACACTTGCGCTGAAGCATCTTTTATGCTCATTTCTTGTCTTTCATTATTTATTCTAGGTTTTATTTTGTTTATTTGATGAAAATGAACAACAATACACACCATGGAAACATTTTTGTTTGATATGTGTAGAGTGAGATTTTCACCTAGAACCCAAAGGGGGGGGTATTGGCACTTTTCATGGAAAAATGGGAAAAATTAAATTTTTTAAAAATGAAATAAATGCCTTCTATACACCTCAAACATTCACTCTTAAGCAGAAGATTGTGGTTTTTCGCAATATTTTTAGAAATTTGGGCTCTTTTAGTAACATTAACACTGGTGCTGAAGCATCTTTTATGCTCATTTCTTGCCCTTCAGGATTTATTCTGGGTTTTATTTTGTTAATTTAATGAAAATGAGCAACAATACACACAATGGTAACATTTTTGTTTGATTTGTGTCGAGTGAGATTTTCACCTAGAACCCAAAGGGGTGGGGTATTGGCACTATTCATGGAAAAATGTGAAAAAAAACATTTTCTAAAAATGAAATAAATGCCTACTATACACCTCAAACATTCACTCTTAATCTGAAAATTGTTGTTTTTCGCAATATTTTTAGAAATTTGGGCTCTTATAGTAACATTAACACTTGCGCTGAAGTATCTTTTATGCTCATTTCTTGTCTTTCAGTATTTATTCTGGGTTTTATTTTGTTTATTTGATGAAAATGAACAACAATACACACCATGGAAACATTTTTGTTTGATTTGTGTCGAGTGAGATTTTCACCTAGAACCCAAAGGGGGGGGGTATTGGCACTTTTCATGGAAAAATGTGAAAAATTAAATTTTCTAAAAATGACATAAATGCCTTCTATACACCTCAAACATTCACTCTCAATCTGAAAATTGTTGTTTTTCGCAATATTTTTAGAAATTTGGGCTCTTTAAGTAACATTAACACTTGCGCTGAAGCATCTTTTATGCTCATTTCTTGTCTTTCAGGATTTATTCTTGGTTTTATTTTGTTTATTTGATGAAAATGAACAACAATACACACCATGGAAACATTTTTGTTTGAATTGTGTCGAGTGAGATTTTCACCTAGAACCCAAAGGGTTCTATCGGCACTTTTCATGGAAAAATGTAAAAAATTAAATTTTCTAAAAATGAAATAAATGCCTTCTATACACCTCAAACATTCACTCTAAAACTGAAAATTGTTGTTTTTCGCAATATTTTTAGAAATTTGGGCTCTTTTAGTAACATTAACACTTGCGTTGATGCATCTTTTATGCTTATTTCTTGTATTTCAGTATTTTTTCTGGGTTTTATTTTGTTTATTTGATGAAAATAAACAACAATGCACACCATGGAAACATTTTTGTTTGATTAGTGTCGAGTGAGATTTTCACCTAGAACCCAAAGGGGGGGTATTGGCACTTTTCTTGGAAAAATGTGAAAAATTAAATTTTCTAAAAATGAAATAAATGCCTTCTATACATCTGAAACATTCACTCTAAAACTGAAAATTGTTGTTTTTCGCAATATTTTTAGAAATTTGGGCTCTTTTAGTAACATTAACACTTGCGCTGAAGCATCTTTTATGCTTAATTCTTGTCTTTCAGGATTCATTCTGGGTTTTATTTTGTTTATTTGATGAAAACGAACAACAATACACACCATGGAAACAATTTTTTTTGATTTGTGTTGAGTGAGATTTTCACATAAAACCCAAAGGGGGGGGCACTTTTCACAGGGGGGGCACCCAAAGGGGGGGGCACAAAGGTATCAGCACTTTTCATGGAAAAATGAGAAAAAAAAAATTTTCTAAAAATGAAATAAATGCCTTCTATACACGTCAAACATTCACTCTCAATCTGAAAATTGTTGTTTTTCGCAATATTTTTAGAAATTTGGGCTCTTTTAGTAACATTAACACTTGCGCTGAAGCATCTTTTATGTTCATTTCTTGCCTTTCAGTATTTATTCTGGGTTTTATTTTGTTTATTTGATGAACATGAACATTAATACACATCTTGGAAACATTTTTGTTTGATTTGTGTCGAGTGAGATTTTCACCTAGAACCCAAAGGGGGGGGTATCGGCACTTTTCATGGAAAAATGTGAAAAATTAAATTTTCTAAAAATAAAATAAATGCCTTCTATACACCTAAAACATTCAGTCTAAAACAGAAAATTGTTGTTTTTCGCAATATTTTCAGAAATTTGGGCTCTTTTGGTAACATTAACACTTGCGCTGAAGCATCTTGTATGCTCATTTCTTGTCTTTCAGGATTTATTCTGGGTTAAGTTTTGTTTATTTGATGAAAATGAACAACAATACACACCATGGAAACATTTTTGTTTGATTTGTGTCGAGTGAGATTTTCACCTAGAACCCAAAGGGGGGGGTATCGGCACTTTTCATGGAAAAATGTGAAAAATTAAATTTTCTAAAAATAAAATAAATGCCTTCTATACACCTAAAACATTCAGTCTAAAACAGAAAATTGTTGTTTTTCGCAATATTTTCAGAAATTTGGGCTCTTTTGGTAACATTAACACTTGCGCTGAAGCACCTTTTATGCTCATTTCTTGTCTTTCAGTATTTAATCTGGGTTTTATTTTGTTTATTTGATGAAAATGAGCAACAATACACTCCATGGAAACATTTTTGTTTGATTTGTATTGAGTGAGATTTTCACCTAGAACCTACAGGGGGGTATTGGCACTTTTCATGGAAAAATGGGAAAAAATAAATTTTCTAAAAGTGAAATAAATGCCTTCTATACACCTCAAACATTCACTATTAAACTGAAAATTGTTGTTTTTCGCAATATTTTTAGAAATTTGGGCTCTTTTAGTAACGTTAACACTTGCGCTAAGGCATCTTTTATGCTCATTTCTTGTCTTTCAGTATTTAATGTGGGTTTTATTTTGTTTATTTGATGAAAATGAACAACAATACACACCATTGAAACATTTTTGTTTGATTTGTGTCGAGTGAGATTTTCACCTAGAACCCAAAGGGGGGGGTATTGGCACTATTCATGGAAAAATGTGAAAAATAACATTTTCTAAAAATGAAATAAATGCCTTCTATGCACCTCAAACATTCACTCTAAAACAGAAGATTGTTGTTTTTCGTAATATTTTCAGAAATTTGGGCTCTTTTAGTAACCTTAACACTTGAGCTGAAGCATCTTTTATGCTCATTTCTTGCCCTTCAGGATTTATTCTGGGTTTTATTTTGTTTATTTAATGAAAATGAGCAACAATACACACCATGGTAACATTTTTGTTTGATTTGTGTCGAGTGGGATTTTCACCTAGAACCCAAAGGGGGGGGTATTGGCACTATTCATGGAAAAATGTGAAAAAAAACATTTTCTAAAAATGAAATAAAATCCTTCTGTACACCTCAAATATTCACTCTTAATCTGAAAATTGTTGTTTTTCGCAATATTTTTAGAAATTTGGGATATTTTAGTAACATAAACACTTGCGCTGAAGCATCTTTTATGCTCATTTCTTGTCTTTCAGTATTTAATCTGGGTTTTATTTTGTTTATTTGATAAAAATGAACAACAATACACACCATGGAAACATTTTTGTTTGATTTGTTTCGAGTGAGATTTTCACCTAGAACCCAAAGGGTTCTATCGGCACTTTTCATGGAAAAATGAGAAAAATTAAATTTTCTAAAAATGAAATAAATGCCTTCTATACACCTCAAACATTCACTCTAAAACTGAAAATTGTTGTTTTTCGCAATATTTTTAGAAATTTGGGCTCTTTTAGTAACATTAACACTTGCGTTGAAGCATCTTTTATGCTCATTTCTTGTATTTCAGTATTTATTCTGGGTTTTATTTTGTTTATTTGATGAAAATGAACAACAATACACACCATGGAAACATTTTTGTTTGATTAGTGTCGAGAGAGATTTTCACCTAGAATCCAAAGGGGGGTATTGGCACTTTTCATGGAAAAATGTGAAAAATTAAATTTTCTAAAAATGAAGATAAATGCCTTCTATACACCTCAAACATTCACTCTTAAACTGAAAATTGTTGTTTTTCGCAATATTTTTAGAAATTTGGGCTCTTGTAGTAACGTTAACACTTGCGCTGAAGCATCTTTTATGCTCATTTCTTTTCTTTCAGTATTTAATGTGGGTTTTATTTTGTTTATTTGATGAAAATGAACAACAATACACACCATGGAAACATTTTTGTTTGATTTGTGTCGAGTGAGATTTTCACCTAGAACCCAAAGGGGTATTGGCACTTTTCATGGAAAAATGAGAAAAAATAAATTTTCTAAAAATGAAATAAATGCCTTCTATACACCTCAAACATTCACTCTTAAACAGAAAATTGTTGTTTTTCGCAATATTTTTAGAAATTTTGGCTCTTTTAATAACATTAACACTTGCGCTGAAGCATCTTTTATGCTCATTTCTTGTCTTTCATTATTTATTCTAGGTTTTATTTTGTTTATTTGATGAAAATGAACAACAATACACACCATGGAAACATTTTTGTTTGATATGTGTAGAGTGAGATTTTCACCTAGAACCCAAAGGGGGGGGTATTGGCACTTTTCATGGAAAAATGGGAAAAATTAAATTTTTTAAAAATGAAATAAATGCCTTCTATACACCTCAAACATTCACTCTTAAGCAGAAGATTGTGGTTTTTCGCAATATTTTTAGAAATTTGGGCTCTTTTAGTAACATTAACACTGGTGCTGAAGCATCTTTTATGCTCATTTCTTGCCCTTCAGGATTTATTCTGGGTTTTATTTTGTTAATTTAATGAAAATGAGCAACAATACACACAATGGTAACATTTTTGTTTGATTTGTGTCGAGTGAGATTTTCACCTAGAACCCAAAGGGGTGGGGTATTGGCACTATTCATGGAAAAATGTGAAAAAAAACATTTTCTAAAAATGAAATAAATGCCTACTATACACCTCAAACATTCACTCTTAATCTGAAAATTGTTGTTTTTCGCAATATTTTTAGAAATTTGGGCTCTTATAGTAACATTAACACTTGCGCTGAAGTATCTTTTATGCTCATTTCTTGTCTTTCAGTATTTATTCTGGGTTTTATTTTGTTTATTTGATGAAAATGAACAACAATACACACCATGGAAACATTTTTGTTTGATTTGTGTCGAGTGAGATTTTCACCTAGAACCCAAAGGGGGGGGGTATTGGCACTTTTCATGGAAAAATGTGAAAAATTAAATTTTCTAAAAATGACATAAATGCCTTCTATACACCTCAAACATTCACTCTCAATCTGAAAATTGTTGTTTTTCGCAATATTTTTAGAAATTTGGGCTCTTTAAGTAACATTAACACTTGCGCTGAAGCATCTTTTATGCTCATTTCTTGTCTTTCAGTATTTAATCTGGGTTTTATTTTGTTTATTTGATAAAAATGAACAACAATACACACCATGGAAACATTTTTGTTTGATTTGTTTCGAGTGAGATTTTCACCTAGAACCCAAAGGGTTCTATCGGCACTTTTCATGGAAAAATGAGAAAAATTAAATTTTCTAAAAATGAAATAAATGCCTTCTATACACCTCAAACATTCACTCTAAAACTGAAAATTGTTGTTTTTCGCAATATTTTTAGAAATTTGGGCTCTTTTAGTAACATTAACACTTGCGTTGAAGCATCTTTTATGCTCATTTCTTGTATTTCAGTATTTATTCTGGGTTTTATTTTGTTTATTTGATGAAAATGAACAACAATACACACCATGGAAACATTTTTGTTTGAATTGTGTCGAGTGAGATTTTCACCTAGAACCCAAAGGGTTCTATCGGCACTTTTCATGGAAAAATGTAAAAAATTAAATTTTCTAAAAATGAAATAAATGCCTTCTATACACCTCAAACATTCACTCTAAAACTGAAAATTGTTGTTTTTCGCAATATTTTTAGAAATTTGGGCTCTTTTAGTAACATTAACACTTGCGTTGAAGCATCTTTTATGCTTATTTCTTGTATTTCAGTATTTTTTCTGGGTTTTATTTTGTTTATTTGATGAAAATAAACAACAATGCACACCATGGAAACATTTTTGTTTGATTAGTGTCGAGTGAGATTTTCACCTAGAACCCAAAGGGGGGGTATTGGCACTTTTCTTGGAAAAATGTGAAAAATTAAATTTTCTAAAAATGAAATAAATGCCTTCTATACATCTGAAACATTCACTCTAAAACTGAAAATTGTTGTTTTTCGCAATATTTTTAGAAATTTGGGCTCTTTTAGTAACATTAACACTTGCGCTGAAGCATCTTTTATGCTTAATTCTTGTCTTTCAGGATTCATTCTGGGTTTTATTTTGTTTATTTGATGAAAACGAACAACAATACACACCATGGAAACAATTTTTTTTGATTTGTGTTGAGTGAGATTTTCACATAAAACCCAAAGGGGGGGGCACTTTTCACAGGGGGGGCACCCAAAGGGGGGGGCACAAAGGTATCAGCACTTTTCATGGAAAAATGAGAAAAAAAAAATTTTCTAAAAATGAAATAAATGCCTTCTATACACGTCAAACATTCACTCTCAATCTGAAAATTGTTGTTTTTCGCAATATTTTTAGAAATTTGGGCTCTTTTAGTAACATTAACACTTGCGCTGAAGCATCTTTTATGTTCATTTCTTGCCTTTCAGTATTTATTCTGGGTTTTATTTTGTTTATTTGATGAACATGAACATTAATACACATCATGGAAACATTTTTGTTTGATTTGTGTCGAGTGAGATTTTCACCTAGAACCCAAAGGGGCACTTTTCATGGAAAAATGTGAAAAATTAAATTTTCTAAAAATAAAATAAATGCCTTCTATACACCTAAAACATTCAGTCTAAAACAGAAAATTGTTGTTTTTCGCAATATTTTCAGAAATTTGGGCTCTTTTGGTAACATTAACACTTGCGCTGAAGCATCTTGTATGCTCATTTCTTGCCTTTCAGGATTTATTCTGGGTTAAGTTTTGTTTATTTGATGAAAATGAACAACAATACACACCATGGAAACATTTTTGTTTGATTTGTGTCGAGTGAGATTTTCACCTAGAACCCAAAGGGGGGGTATTGGCACTTTTCATGGAAAAATGGGAAAAAATAAATTTTCTAAAAGTGAAATAAATGCCTTCTATACACCTGAAACATTCACTATTAAACTGAAAATTGTTGTTTTTCGCAATATTTTTAGAAATTTGGGCTCTTTTAGTAACGTTAACACTTGCGCTAAGGCATCTTTTATGCTCATTTCTTGTCTTTCAGTATTTAATGTGGGTTTTATTTTGTTTATTTGATGAAAATGAACAACAATACACACCATTGAAACATTTTTGTTTGATTTGTGTCGAGTGAGATTTTCACCTAGAACACAAAGGGGGGGTATTGGCACATTTCATTGAAAAATGTAAAAATAACATTTTCTAAAAATGAAATAAATGCCTTCTATGCACCTCAAACATTCACTCTTAAACTGAAAATTGTTGTTTTTCGCAATATTTTTAGAAATTTTGGCTCTTTTAGTAACATTAACACTTGCGCTGAAGCATCTTTTATGCTTAATTCTTGTCTTTCAGGATTCATTCTGGGTTTTATTTTGTTTATTTGATGAAAACGAACAACAATACACACCATGGAAACAATTTTTTTTGATTTGTGTTGAGTGAGATTTTCACATAAAACCCAAAGGGGGGGGCACTTTTCACAGGGGGGGCACCCAAAGGGGGGGGCACAAAGGTATCAGCACTTTTCATGGAAAAATGAGAAAAAAAAAATTTTCTAAAAATGAAATAAATGCCTTCTATACACGTCAAACATTCACTCTCAATCTGAAAATTGTTGTTTTTCGCAATATTTTTAGAAATTTGGGCTCTTTTAGTAACATTAACACTTGCGCTGAAGCATCTTTTATGTTCATTTCTTGCCTTTCAGTATTTATTCTGGGTTTTATTTTGTTTATTTGATGAACATGAACATTAATACACATCATGGAAACATTTTTGTTTGATTTGTGTCGAGTGAGATTTTCACCTAGAACCCAAAGGGGGGGGTATCGGCACTTTTCATGGAAAAATGTGAAAAATTAAATTTTCTAAAAATAAAATAAATGCCTTCTATACACCTAAAACATTCAGTCTAAAACAGAAAATTGTTGTTTTTCGCAATATTTTCAGAAATTTGGGCTCTTTTGGTAACATTAACACTTGCGCTGAAGCATCTTGTATGCTCATTTCTTGTCTTTCAGGATTTATTCTGGGTTAAGTTTTGTTTATTTGATGAAAATGAACAACAATACACACCATGGAAACATTTTTGTTTGATTTGTGTCGAGTGAGATTTTCACCTAGAACCCAAAGGGGGGGTATTGGCACTTTTCATTGAAAAATGTGAAAAATAACATTTTCAAAAAATGAAATAAATGCCTTCTATGCACCTCAAACATTCACTCTTAAACTGAAAATTGTTTTTTTTCGCAATATTTTTAGAAATTTTGGCTCTTTTAGTAACATTAACACTTGCGCTGAAGCACCTTTTATGCTCATTTCTTGTCTTTCAGTATTTAATCTGGGTTTTATTTTGTTTATTTGATGAAAATGAGCAACAATACACTCCATGGAAACATTTTTGTTTGATTTGTATTGAGTGAGATTTTCACCTAGAACCTACAGGGGGGTATTGGCACTTTTCATGGAAAAATGTAAAAAAATTAAAATTTCTAAAATTGAAATAAATGCCTTCTATACACCTCAAACATTCACTTTTAGACAGAAGATTGTGGTTTTTCGCAATATTTTTAGAAATTTGGGCTCTTTTAGAAACATTAACACTTGCGCAGAAGCATCTTTTATGCTCATTTCTTGTCTTTCAGTATTTATTCTGGGTTTTATTTTGTTTATTTGATGAAAATGAACAACAATACACACCATGGAAACATTTTTGTTTGATTTGTGTCGAGTGAGATTTTCACCTAGAACCCAAAGGGGCACTTTTCATGGAAAAATGGGAAAAAATAAATTTTCTAAAAGTTAAATAAATGCCTTCTATACACCTCAAACATTCACTATTAAACTGAAAATTGTTGTTTTTCGCAATATTTTTAGAAATTTGGGCTCTTTTAGTAACGTTAACACTTGCGCTAAGGCATCTTTTATGCTCATTTCTTGTCTTTCAGTATTTAATGTGGGTTTTATTTTGTTTATTTGATGAAAATGAACAACAATACACACCATTGAAACATTTTTGTTTGATTTGTGTCGAGTGAGATTTTCACCTAGAACACAAAGGGGGGGTATTGGCACATTTCATTGAAAAATGTAAAAATAACATTTTCTAAAAATGAAATAAATGCCTTCTATGCACCTCAAACATTCACTCTTAAACTGAAAATTGTTGTTTTTCGCAATATTTTTAGAAATTTTGGCTCATTTAGTAACATTAACACTTGCGCTGAAGCATCTTTTATGCTCATTTCTTGTCTGTCAGTATTTAATCTGGGTTTTATTTTGTTTATTTGATGAAAATGAGCAACAATACACTCCATGGAAACATTTTTGTTTGATTTGTATTGAGTGAGATTTTCACCTAGAACCTACAGGGGGGTATTGGCACTTTTCATGGAAAAATGTAAAAAAACTAAAATTTCTAAAATTGAAATAAATGCCTTCTATACACCTCAAACATTCACTTTTAAACAGAAGATTGTGGTTTTTCGCAATATTTTTAGAAATTTGGGCTCTTTTAGAAACATTAACACTTGCGCTGAAGCATCTTTTATGCTCATTTCTTGTCTTTCAGTATTTATTCTGGGTTTTATTTTGTTTATTTGATGAAAATGAACAACAATACACACCATGGAAACATTTTTGTTTGATTTGTGTCGAGTGAGATTTTCACCTAGAACCCAAAGGGGGGGTATTGGCACTTTTCATGGAAAAATGAGAAAAAATAAATTTTCTAAAAATGAAATAAATGCCTTCTATACACCTCAAACATTCACTCTTAAACTGAAAATTGTTGTTTTTCGCAATATTTTTAGAAATTTGGGCTCTTTTAGTAACGTTAACACTTGCGCTGAGGCATCTTTTATGCTCATTTCTTGTCTTTCAGTATTTAATGTGGGTTTATTTTGTTTATGTGATGAAAATTAACAACAATACACACCATTGAAACATTTTTGTTTGATTTGTGTCGAGTGAGATTTTCACCTAGAACACAAAGGGGGGGTATTGGCACTTTTCATGGAAAAATGTGAAAAATAACATTTTCTAAAAATGAAATAAATGCCTTCTATGCACCTCAAACATTCACTCTTAAACTGAAAATTGTTGTTTTTCGCAATATTTTTAGAAATTTTGGCTCTTTTTTTAACATTAACAGTTGCGCTGAAGCATCTTTTATGCTCATTTCTTGTCTTTCAGTATTTATTCTGGGTTTTATTTTGTTTATTAGATGAAAATGAACAACAATACACACCATGGAAACATTTTTGTTTTATTTGTGTAGAGTGAGATTTTCACCTAGAACCCCAATGGGGGGGGTATTGGCACTTTTCAAGGAAAAATGTGAAAAATAACATTTTCTAAAAATGAAATAAATGGCGTCTATGCACCTCAAACATTCACTGAAAAACTGAAAATTGTTGTTTTTCGCAATATTTTTAGAAATTTTGGCTCTTTTATTAACATAAACACTTGTGCTGAAGCATCTTTTATGCTCATTACTTGTCTTTCAGTATTTATTCTGGGTTTTATTTTGTTTATTTGATGAAAATGAACAACAATACACACCATGGAAACATTTTTGTTTGATTTGTGTCGAGTGAGAATTTCACCTAGAACCCAAAGGGGAGGGTATCGGCACTTTTCATGGAAAAATGTGAAAAATAACATTTTCTAAAAATGAAATAAATGCCTTCTATGCACCTCAAACATTTACTCTAAAACAGAAGATTGTTGTTTTTCGTAATATTTTCAGAAATTTGGGCTCTTTTAGTAACCTTAACACTTGAGCTGAAGCATCTTTTATGCTCATTTCTTATCTTTCAGGATTTAATGTGGGTTTTATTATGTTTATTTGATGAAAATGAACAACAATACACACCATGGAAACATTTTTGTTTGATTTGTGTCGAGTGAGATTTTCACCTAGAACCCAAAGGGGGGGCACTTTTCATTGAAAAATGTGAAAAATTAAATATTGGCACTTTTCATGGAAAAATGTGAAAAATTAAATTTTCTAAAATTGAAATAAATGCCTTCTATACACCTCAAACATTCACTCTTAAGAAAAAGATTGTGGTTTTTCGCAATATTTTTAGAAATTTGGGCTTTTTTAGTAACATTAACACTTGTGCTGAAGCATCTTTTAAGCTCATTTCTTGCCCTTCAGGATTTATTCTGGGTTTTATTTTGTTTATTTAATGAAAATGAGCAACAATACACACCATGGTAACATTTTTGTTTGATTTGTGTCGAGTGGGATTTTCACCTAGAACCCAAAGGGGGGGTATTGGCACTATTCATGGAAAAATGTGAAAAAAAACATTTTCTAAAAATGAAATAAATGCCTTCTGTACACCTCAAATATTCACTCTTAATCTGAAAATTGTTGTTTTTCGCAATATTTTTAGAAATTTGGGATCTTTTAGTAACATAAACACTTGCGCTGAAGCATCTTTTATGCTCATTTCTTGTCTTTCAGTATTTAATCTGGGTTTTATTTTGTTTATTTGATAAAAATGAAAAACAATACACACCATGGAAACATTTTTGTTTGATTTGTTTCGAGTGAGATTTTCACCTAGAACCCAAAGGGTTCTATCGGCACTTTTCATGGAAAAATGAGAAAAATTAAATTTTCTAAAAATGAAATAAATGCCTTCTATACACCTCAAACATTCACTCTAAAACTGAAAATTGTTGTTTTTCGCAATATTTTTAGAAATTTGGGCTCTTTTAGTAACATTAACACTTGCGTTGAAGCATCTTTTATGCTCATTTCTTGTATTTCAGTATTTATTCTGGGTTTTATTTTGTTTATTTGATGAAAATGAACAACAATACACACCATGGAAACATTTTTGTTTGATTAGTGTCGAGTGAGATTTTCACCTAGAACCCAAAGGGGTATTGGCACTTTTCATGGAAAAATGAGAAAAAATAAATTTTCTAAAAATGAAATAAATGCCTTCTATACACCTCAAACATTCACTCTTAAACTGAAAATTGTTGTTTTTCGCAATATTTTTAGAAATTTTGGCTCTTTTAATAACATTAACACTTGCGCTGAAGCATCTTTTATGCTCATTTCTTGTCTTTCATTATTTATTCTGGGTTTTATTTTGTTTATTTGATGAAAATGAACAACAATACACACCATGGAAACATTTTTGTTTGATTTGTGTAGAGTTAGATTTTCACCTAGAACCCAAAGGGGTGGGGTATTGGCACTATTCATGGAAAAATGTGAAAAAAAACATTTTCTAAAAATGAAATAAATGCCTACTATACACCTCAAACATTCACTCTTAATCTGAAAATTGTTGTTTTTCGCAATATTTTTAGAAATTTGGGCTCTTTTAGTAACATTAACACTTGCGCTGAAGCATCTTTTATGCTCATTTCTTGTCTTTCAGTATTTATTCTGGGTTTTATTTTGTTTATTTGATGAAAATGAACAACAATACACACCATGGAAACATTTTTGTTTGAATTGTGTCGAGTGAGATTTTCACCTAGAACCCAAAGGGGGGGGTATTGGCACTTTTCATGGAAAAATGTGAAAAATTAAATTTTCTAAAAATGACATAAATGCCTTCTATACACCTCAAACATTCACTCTCAATCTGAAAATTGTTGTTTTTCGCAATATTTTTAGAAATTTGGGCTCTTTAAGTAACATTAACACTTGCGCTGAAGCATCTTTTATGCTCATTTCTTGTCTTTCAGGATTTATTCTTGGTTTTATTTTGTTTATTTGATGAAAATGAACAACAATACACACCATGGAAACATTTTTGTTTGAATTGTGTCGAGTGAGATTTTCACCTAGAACCCAAAGGGTTCTATCGGCACTTTTCATGGAAAAATGTAAAAAATTAAATTTTCTAAAAAATGAAATAAATGCCTTCTATACACCTCAAACATTCACTCTAAAACTGAAAATTGTTGTTTTTCGCAATATTTTTAGAAATTTGGGCTCTTTTAGTAACATTAACACTTGCGTTGAAGCATCTTTTATGCTTATTTCTTGTATTTCAGTATTTTTTCTGGGTTTTATTTTGTTTATTTGATGAAAATAAACAACAATGCACACCATGGAAACATTTTTGTTTGATTAGTGTCGAGTGAGATTTTCACCTAGAACCCAAAGGGGGGGTATTGGCACTTTTCATGGAAAAATGTGAAAAATTAAATTTTCTAAAAATGAAATAAATGCCTTCTATACATCTGAAACATTCACTCTAAAACTGAAAATTGTTGTTTTTCGCAATATTTTTAGAAATTTGGGCTCTTTTAGTAACATTAACACTTGCGCTGAAGCATCTTTTATGCTTAATTCTTGTCTTTCAGGATTCATTCTGGGTTTTATTTTGTTTATTTGATGAAAACGAACAACAATACACACCATGGAAACAATTTTTTTTGATTTGTGTTGAGTGAGATTTTCACATAAAACCCAAAGGGGGGGGCACTTTTCACAGGGGGGGGCACCCAAAGGGGGGGGCACAAAGGTATCAGCACTTTTCATGGAAAAATGAGAAAAAAAAAATTTTCTAAAAATGAAATAAATGCCTTCTATACACGTCAAACATTCACTCTCAATCTGAAAATTGTTGTTTTTCGCAATATTTTTAGAAATTTGGGCTCTTTTAGTAACATTAACACTTGCGCTGAAGCATCTTTTATGTTCATTTCTTGCCTTTCAGAATTTATTCTGGGTTTTATTTTGTTTATTTGATGAACATGAACATTAATACACATCATGGAAACATTTTTGTTTGATTTGTGTCGAGTGAGATTTTCACCTAGAACCCAAAGGGGGGGGGTATCGGAACTTTTCATGGAAAAATGTGAAAAATTAAATTTTCTAAAAATGAAATAAATGCCTTCTATACACCTAAAACATTCAGTCTAAAACAGAAAATTGTTTTTTTTCGCAATATTTTCAGAAATTTGGGCTCTTTTGGTAACATTAACACTTGCGCTGAAGCATCTTGTATGCTCATTTCTTGTCTTTCAGGATTTATTCTGGGTTAAGTTTTGTTTATTTGATGAAAATGAACAACAATACACACCATGGAAACATTTTTGTTTGATTTGTGTCGAGTGAAATTTTCAACTAGAACCCAAAGGGGAGTTTTGGCACTTTTCATTGAAAAATGTGAAAAATAACATTTTCAAAAAATGAAATAAATGCCTTCTATGCACCTCAAATATTCACTCTTAAACTGAAAATTGTTGTTTTTCGCAATATTTTTAGAAATTTTGGCTCATTTAGTAACATTAACACTTGCGCTGAAGCATCTTTTATGCTCATTTCTTGTCTGTCAGTTTTTAATCTGGGTTTTATTTTGTTTATTTGATGAAAATGAGCAACAATACACTCCATTGGAAACATTTTTGTTTGATTTGTATTGAGTGAGATTTTCACCTAGAACCTACAGGGGGGTATTGGCACTTTTCATGGAAAAATGTAAAAAAACTAAAATTTCTAAAATTGAAATAAATGCCTTCTATACACCTCAAACATTCACTTTTAAACAGAAGATTGTGGTTTTTCGCAATATTTTTAGAAATTTGGGCTCTTTTAGAAACATTAACACTTGCGCTGAAGCATCTTTTATGCTCATTTCTTGTCTTTCAGTATTTATTCTGGGTTTTATTTTGTTTATTTGATGAAAATGAACAACAATACACACCATGGAAACATTTTTGTTTGATTTGTGTCGAGTGAGATTTTCACCTAGAACCCAAAGGGGGGGTATTGGCACTTTTCATTGAAAAATGAGAAAAAATAAATTTTCTAAAAATGAAATAAATGCCTTCTATACACCTCAAACATTCACTCTTAAACTGAAAATTGTTGTTTTTCGCAATATTTTTAGAAATTTGGGCTCTTTTAGTAACGTTAACACTTGCGCTGAGGCATCTTTTATGCTCATTTCTTGTCTTTCAGTATTTAATGTGGGTTTATTTTGTTTATTTGATGAAAATGAAGAACAATACACACCATTGAAACATTTTTGTTTGATTTGTGTCGAGTGAGATTTTCACCTAGAACCCAAAGGGGAGGGTATCGGCACTTTTCATGGAAAAATGTGAAAAATAAAATTTTCTAAAAATGAAATAAATGCCTTCTATGCACCTCAAACATTCACTCTAAAAAAGAAGATTGTTGTTTTTTCTTATTATATTTTCAGAAATTTGGGCTCTTTTAGTAACCTTAACACTTGAGCTGAAGCATCTTTTATGCTCATTTCTTGTCTTTCCGGATTTATTCTGGGATTTATTTTGTTTATTTGATGAAAATGAACAACAATACACATCATGGAAACATTTTTGTTCGATTTGTGTCGTGTGAGATTTTCACCTAGAACCCAAAGGGGGGTACTTTTCATGGAAAAATGTGAAAAATTAAATATTGGCACTTTTCATGAAAAAATGTGAAAAATTAAATTTTCTAAAATTGAAATAAATGCCTTCTATACACCTCAAACATTCACTCTTAAGCAGAAGATTGTGGTTTTTCGCAATATTTTTAGAAATTTTGGCTCTTTTAGTAACATTAACACTTGCGCTGAAGCATCTTCTATGCTCATTTCTTGTCTGTCAGTATTTAATCTGGGTTTTATTTTGTTTATTTGATGAAAATGAGCAACAATACACTCCATGGAAACATTTTTGTTTGAATTGTATTGAGTGAGATTTTCACCTAGAACCTACAGGGGGGTATTGGCACTTTTCATGGAAAAATGTAAAAAAACTAAAATTTCTAAAATTGAAATAAATGCCTTCTATACACCTCAAACATTCACTTTTAAACAGAAGATTGTGGTTTTTCGCAATATTTTTAGAAATTTGGGCTCTTTTAGAAACATTAACACTTGCGCTGAAGCATCTTTTATGCTCATTTCTTGTCTTTCAGTATTTATTCTGGGTTTTATTTTGTTTATTTGATGAAAATGAACAACAATACACACCATGGAAACATTTTTGTTTGATTTGTGGTGAGTGAGATTTTCACCTAGAACCCAAAGGGGGGGTATTGGCACTTTTCATGGAAAAATGAGAAAAAATAAATTTTCTAAAAATGAAATAAATGCCTTCTATACACCTCAAACATTCACTCTTAAACTGAAAATTGTTGTTTTTCGCAATATTTTTAGAAATTTGGGCTCTTTTAGTAACGTTAACACTTGCGCTGAGGCATCTTTTATGCTCATTTCTTGTCTTTCAGTATTTAATGTGGGTTTATTTTGTTTATTTGATGAAAATGAACAACAATACACACCATTGAAACATTTTTGTTTGATTTGTGTCGAGTGAGATTTTCAACTAGAACACAAAGGACACTTTTCAAGGAAAAATGTGAAAAATAACATTTTCTAAAAATGAAATAAATGCCTTCTATGCACCTCAAACATTCACTCTAAAACTGAAAATTGTTGTTTTTCGCAATATTTTTAGAAATTTTGGCTCTTTTAGTAACATTAACACTTGTGCTGAAGCATCTTTTATGCTCATTACTTGTCTTTCAGTATTTATTCTGGGTTTTATTTTGTTTATTTGATGAAAATGAACAACAATACACACCATGGAAACATTTTTGTTTTATTTGTGTCGAGTGAGATTTTCACCTAGAACCCCAAGGGCAGTTTTCAAGGAAAAATGTAAAAATAACATTTTCTAAAAATGAAATAAATGCCTTCTATGCACCTCAAACATTCACTCTAAAACTGACAATTGTTGTTTTTCGCAATATTTTTAGAAATTTTGGCTCTTTTAGTAACATTAACACTTGTGCTGAAGCATCTTTTATGCTCATTACTTGTCTTTCAGTATTTATTCTGGGTTTTATTTTGTTTATTTGATGAAAATGAACAACAATACACACCATGGAAACATTTTTGTTTGATTTGTGTCGAGTGAGATTTTCACCTAGAACCCAAAGGGGAGGGTATCGGCACTTTTCATGGAAAAATGTGAAAAATAACATTTTCTAAAAATAAAATAAATGCCTTCTATGCACCTCAAACATTCACTCTAAAAAAGAAGATTGTTGTTTTTTCTTAATATTTTCAGAAATTTGGGCTCTTTGAGTAACCTTAACACTTGAGCTGAAGCATCTTTTATGCTCATTTCTTGTCTTTCCGGATTTATTCTGGGTTTTATTTTGTTTATTTGATGAAAATGAACAACAATACACATCATGGAAACATTTTTGTTTGATATGTGTCGTGTGAGATTTTCACCTAGAACCCAAAGGGGGGGCACTTTTCATGGAAAAATGTGAAAAATTAAATATTGGCACTTTTCATGAAAAAATGTGAAAAATTAAATTTTCTAAAATTGAAATAAATGCCTTCTATACACCTCAAACATTCACTCTTAAGCAGAAGATTGTGGTTTTTCGCAATATTTTTAGAAATTTTGGCTCTTTTAGTAACATTAACACTTGCGCTGAAGCATCTTTTATGCTCATTTCTTGTCTTTCAGTATTTAATCTGGGTTTTATTTTGTTTATTTGATGAAAATGAGCAACAATACACTCCATGGAAACATTTTTGTTTGATTTGTATTGAGTGAGATTTTCACCTAGAACCTACAGGGGGGTATTGGCACTTTTCATGGAAAAATGTAAAAAAATTAAAATTTCTAAAATTGAAAGAAATGCCTTCTATACACCTCAAACATTCACTTTTAAACAGATGATTGTGGTTTTTCGCAATATTTTTAGAAATTTGGGCTCTTTTAGAAACATTAACACTTGCGCTGAAGCATCTTTTATGCTCATTTCTTGTCTTTCAGTATTTATTCTGGGTTTTATTTTGTTTATTTGATGAAAATGAACAACAATACACACCAGTGAAACATTTTTGTTTGATTTGTGTCGAGTGAGATTTTCACCTAGAACCCAAAGGGGGGGCACTTTTCATGGAAAAATGTGAAAAATAACATTTTCTAAAAATGAAATAAATGCCTTCTATGCACCTCAAACATTCACTCTTAAACTGAAAATTGTTGTTTTTCGAAATATTTTTAGAAATTTTGGCTCTTTTATTAACATTAACAGTTGCGCTGAAGCATCTTTTATGCTCATTTCTTGTCTTTCAGTATTTATTCTGGGTTTTATTTTGTTTATTAAATGAAAATGAACAACAATACACACCATGGAAACATTTTTGCTTTATTTGTGTAGAGTGAGATTTTCACCTAGAACCCCAAGGGGGGGGTATTGGCACTTTTCAAGGAAAAATGTGAAAAATAACATTTTCTAAAAATGAAATAAATGGCTTCTATGCACCTCAAACATTCACTCTAAAACAGAAGATTGTTGTTTTTTCTTAATATTTTCAGAAATTTGGGCTCTTTGAGTAACCTTAACACTTGAGCTGAAGCATCTTTTATGCTCATTTCTTGTCTTTCAGGATTTATTCTGGGTTTTATTTTGTTTATTTGATGAAAATTAACAACAATACACATCATGGAAACATTTTTGTTTGATTTGTGTCGTGTGAGATTTTCACCTAGAACCCAAAGGGGGGGCACTTTTCATGGAAAAATGTGAAAAATTAAATATTGGCACTTTTCATGAAAAAATTGGAAAAATTAAATTTTCTAAAATTGAAATAAATGCCTTCTATACACCTCAAACATTCACTTTTAAACAGAAGATTGTGGTTTTTCGCAATATTTTTAGAAATTTGGGCTCTTTTAGAAACATTAACACTTGCGCTGAAGCATCTTTTATGCTCATTTCTTGTCTTTCAGTATTTATTCTGGGTTTTATTTTGTTTATTTGATGAAAATGAACAACAATACACACCATGGAAACATTTTTGTTTGATTTGTGTCGAGTGAGATTTTCACCTAGAACCCAAAGGGGGGGTATTGGCACTTTTCATTGAAAAATGAGAAAAAATAAATTTTCTAAAAATGAAATAAATGCCTTCTATACACCTCAAACATTCACTCTTAAACTGAAAATTGTTGTTTTTCGCAATATTTTTAGAAATTTGGGCTCTTTTAGTAACGTTAACACTTGCGCTGAGGCATCTTTTATGCTCATTTCTTGTCTTTCAGTATTTAATGTGGGTTTATTTTGTTTATTTGATGAAAATGAACAACAATACACACCATTGAAACATTTTTGTTTGATTTGTGTCGAGTGAGATTTTCACCTAGAACACAAAGGGGGGGTATTGGCACTTTTCATGGAAAAATGTGAAAAATAACATTTTCTAAAAATGAAATAAATGCCTTCTATGCACCTCAAACATTCACTCTTAAACTGAAAATTGTTGTTTTTCGCAATATTTTTAGAAATTTTGGGCATTTTATTAACATTAACAGTTGCGCTGAAGCATCTTTTATGCTCATTTCTTGTCTTTCAGTATTTATTCTGGGTTTTATTTTGTTTATTAGATGAAAATGAACAACAATACACACCATGGAAACATTTTTGTTTTATTTGTGTAGAGTGAGATTTTCACCTAGAACCCCAAGGGGGGGGTATTGGCACTTTTCAAGGAAAAATGTGAAAAATAACATTTTCTAAAAATGAAATAAATGCCTTCTATGCACTTCAAACATTCACTCTAAAACTGAAAATTGTTGTTTTTCGCAATATTTTTAGAAATTTTGGCTCTTTTAGTAACATTAACACTTGTGCTGAAGCATCTTTTATGCTCATTACTTGTCTTTCAGTATTTATTCTGGGTTTTATTTTGTTTATTTGATGAAAATGAACAACAATACATACCATGGAAACATTTTTGTTTTATTTTTGTCGAGTGAGATTTTCACCTAGAACCCCAAGGGCAGTTTTCAAGGAAAAATGTGAAAAATAACATTTTCTAAAAATGAAATAAATGCCTTCTATGCACCTAAAACATTCACTCTAAAACTGAAAATTGTTGTTTTTCGCAATATTTTTAGAAATTTTGGCTCTTTTAGTAACATTAACACTTGTGCTGAAGCATCTTTTATGCTCATTACTTGTCTTTCAGTATTTATTCTGGGTTTTATTTTGTTTATTTGATGAAAATGAACAACAAAACACACCATGGAAACATTTTTGTTTGATTTGTGTCGAGTGAGATTTTCACCTAGAACCCAAAGGGGAGGGTATCGGCACTTTTCATGGAAAAATGTGAAAAATAACATTTTCTAAAAATGAAATAAATGCCTTCTATGCACCTCATACATTCACTCTAAAAAAGAAGATTGTTGTTTTTTCTTAATATTTTCAGAAATTTGGGCTCTTTGAGTAACCTTAACACTTGAGCTGAAGCATCTTTTATGCTCATTTCTTGTCTTTCCGGATTTATTCTGGGTTTTATTTTGTTTATTTGATGAAAATGAATAACAATACACATCATGGAAACATTTTTGTTTGATATGTGTCGTGTGAGATTTTCACCTAGAACCCAAAGGGGGGGCACTTTTCATGGAAAAATGTGAAAAATTAAATATTGGCACTTTTCATGTAAAAATGTGAAAAATTAAATTTTCTAAAATTGAAATAAATGCCTTCTATACACCTCAAACATTCACTCTTAAGCAGAAGATTGTGGTTTTTCGCAATATTTTTAGAAATTTTGGCTCTTTTAGTAACATTAACACTTGCGCTGAAGCATCTTTTATGCTCATTTCTTGTCTTTCAGTATTTAATCTGGGTTTTATTTTGTTTATTTGATGAAAATGAGCAACAATACACTCCATGGAAACATTTTTGTTTGATTTGTATTGAGTGAGATTTTCACCTAGAACCTACAGGGGGGTATTGGCACTTTTCATGGAAAAATGTAAAAAAATTAAAATTTCTAAAATTGAAAGAAATGCCTTCTATACACCTCAAACATTCACTTTTAAACAGAAGATTGTGGTTTTTCGCAATATTTTTAGAAATTTGGGCTCTTTTAGAAACATTAACACTTGCGCTGAAGCATCTTTTATGCTCATTTCTTGTCTTTCAGTATTTATTCTGGGTTTTATTTTGTTTATTTGATGAAAATGAACAACAATACACACCAGTGAAACATTTTTGTTTGATTTGTGTCGAGTGAGATTTTCACCTAGAACCCAAAGGGGGGGCACTTTTCATGGAAAAATGTGAAAAATAACATTTTCTAAAAATGAAATAAATGCCTTCTATGCACCTCAAACATTCACTCTTAAACTGAAAATTGTTGTTTTTCGAAATATTTTTAGAAATTTTGGCTCTTTTATTAACATTAACAGTTGCGCTGAAGCATCTTTTATGCTCATTTCTTGTCTTTCAGTATTTATTCTGGGTTTTATTTTGTTTATTAAATGAAAATGAACAACAATACACACCATGGAAACATTTTTGCTTTATTTGTGTAGAGTGAGATTTTCACCTAGAACCCCAAGGGGGGGGTATTGGCACTTTTCAAGGAAAAATGTGAAAAATAACATTTTCTAAAAATGAAATAAATGGCTTCTATGCACCTCAAACATTCACTCTAAAACAGAAGATTGTTGTTTTTTCTTAATATTTTCAGAAATTTGGGCTCTTTGAGTAACCTTAACACTTGAGCTGAAGCATCTTTTATGCTCATTTCTTGTCTTTCAGGATTTATTCTGGGTTTTATTTTGTTTATTTGATGAAAATTAACAACAATACACATCATGGAAACATTTTTGTTTGATTTGTGTCGTGTGAGATTTTCACCTAGAACCCAAAGGGGGGGCACTTTTCATGGAAAAATGTGAAAAATTAAATATTGGCACTTTTCATGAAAAAATTGGAAAAATTAAATTTTCTAAAATTGAAATAAATGCCTTCTATACACCTCAAACATTCACTCGTAAGCAGAAGATTGTGGTTTTTCGCAATATTTTTAGAAATTTGGGCTCTTTTAGTATCATTAACACTTGCGCTGAAGCATCTTTTATGCTCATTTCTTGTCTTTCAGTATTTAATCTGGGTTTTATTTTGTTTATTTGATGAAAATGAGCTACAATACACTCCATGGAAACATTTTTGTTTGATTTGTATTGAGTGAGATTTTCACCTAGAACCTACAGGGGGGTATTGGCAGTTTTCATGGAAAAATGTAAAAAAATTAAAATTTCTAAAATTGAAATAAATGCCTTCTATACACCTCAAACATTCACTTTTAAACAGAAGATTGTGGTTTTTCGCAATATTTTTAGAAATTTGGGCTCTTTTAGAAATATTAACACTTGCGCTGAAGCATCTTTTATGCTCATTTCTTGTCTTTCAGTATTTATTCTGGGTTTTATTTTGTTTATTTGATGAAAATGAACAACAATACACACCATGGAAACATTTTTGTTTGATTTGTGTCGAGTGAGATTTTCACCTAGAACCCAAAGGGGGGTATTGGCACTTTTCATGGAAAAATGAGAAAAAATAAATTTTCTAAAAATGAAACAAATGCCTTCTATACACCTCAAACATTCACTCTTAAACTGAAAATTGTTGTTTTTCGCAATATTTTTAGAAATTTGGGCTCTTTTAGTAACGTTAACACTTGCGCTGAGGCATCTTTTATGCTCATTTCTTGTCTTTCAGTATTTAATGTGGGTTTTATTTTGTTTATTTGATGAAAATGAACAACAATACACACCATTGAAAATTTTTGTTTGATTTGTGTCGAGTGAGATTTTCACCTAGAACACAAAGGGGGGGCACTTTTCATGGAAAAATGTGAAAAATAACATTTTCTAAAAATGAAATAAATGCCTTCTATGCACCTCAAACATTCACTCTAAAACTGAAAATTGTTGTTTTTCGCAATATTTTAGAAATTTTGGCTCTTTTAGTAACATTAACACTTGTGCTGAAGCATCTTTTATGCTCATTTCTTGTCTTTCAGTATTTAATCTGGGTTTTATTTTGTTTATTTGATGAAAATGAGCAACAATACACTCCATGGAAACATTTTTGTTTGATTTGTATTGAGTGAGATTTTCACCTAGAACCTACAGGGGGGTATTGGCACTTTTCATGGAAAAATGTAAAAAAATTAAAATTTCTAAAATTGAAAGAAATGCCTTCTATACACCTCAAACATTCACTTTTAAACAGAAGATTGTGGTTTTTCGCAATATTTTTAGAAATTTGGGCTCTTTTAGAAACATTAACACTTGCGCTGAAGCATCTTTTATGCTCATTTCTTGTCTTTCAGTATTTATTCTGGGTTTTATTTTGTTTATTTGATGAAAATGAACAACAATACACACCAGTGAAACATTTTTGTTTGATTTGTGTCGAGTGAGATTTTCACCTAGAACTTAAAGGGGGGGCACTTTTCATGGAAAAATGTGAAAAATAACATTTTCTAAAAATGAAATAAATGCCTTCTATGCACCTCAAACATTCACTCTTAAACTGAAAATTGTTGTTTTTCGCAATATTTTTAGAAATTTTAGCTCTTTTATTAACATTAACAGTTGCGCTGAAGCATCTTTTATGCTCATTTCTTGTCTTTCAGTATTTATTCTGGGTTTTATTTTGTTTATTAAATGAAAATGAACAACAATACACACCATGGAAACATTTTTGTTTTATTTGTGTAGAGTGAGATTTTCAACTAGAACCCCAAGGGGGGGGTATTGGCACTTTTCAAGGAAAAATGTGAAAAATAACATTTTCTAAAAATGAAATAAATGCCTTCTATGCACCTCAAACATTCACTCTAAAACAGAAGATTGTTGTTTTTTCTTAATTCTTTCAGAAATTTGGGCTCTTTGAGTAACCTTAACACTTGAGCTGAAGCATCTTTTATGCTCATTTCTTGTCTTTCAGGATTTATTCTGGGTTTTATTTTGTTTATTTGATGAAAATGAACAACAATACACATCATGGAAACATTTTTGTTTGATTTGTGTCGTGTGAGATTTTCACCTAGAACCCAAAGGGGGGGCACTTTTCATGGAAAAATGTGAAAAATTAAATATTGGCACTTTTCATGAAAAAATTGGAAAAATTAAATTTTCTAAAATTGAAATAAATGCCTTCTATACACCTCAAACATTCACTCGTAAGCAGAAGATTGTGGTTTTTCGCAATATTTTTAGAAATTTGGGCTCTTTTAGTAACATTAACACTTGCGCTGAAGCATCTTTTATGCTCATTTCTTGTCTTTCAGTATTTAATCTGGGTTTTATTTTGTTTATTTGATGAAAATGAGCAACAATACACTCCATGGAAACATTTTTGTTTGATTTGTATTGAGTGAGATTTTCACCTAGAACCTACAGGGGGGTATTGGCACTTTTCATGGAAAAATGTAAAAAAATTAAAATTTCTAAAATTGAAATAAATGCCTTCTATACACCTCAAACATTCACTTTTAAACAGAAGATTGTGGTTTTTCGCAATATTTTTAGAAATTTGGGCTCTTTTAGAAATATTAACACTTGCGCTGAAGCATCTTTTATGCTCATTTCTTGTCTTTCAGTATTTATTCTGGGTTTTATTTTGTTTATTTGATGAAAATGAACAACAATACACACCATGGAAACATTTTTGTTTGATTTGTGTCGAGTGAGATTTTCACCTAGAACCCAAAGGGGGGTATTGGCACTTTTCATGGAAAAGTGAGAAAAAATAAATTTTCTAAAAATGAAATAAATGCCTTCTATACACCTCAAACATTCACTCTTAAACTGAAAATTGTTGTTTTTCGCAATATTTTTAGAAATTTGGGCTCTTTTAGTAACGTTAACACTTGCGCTGAGGCATCTTTTATGCTCATTTCTTGTCTTTCAGTATTTAATGTGGGTTTTATTTTGTTTATTTGATGAAAATGAACAACAATACACACCATTGAAAATTTTTGTTTGATTTGTGTCGAGTGAGATTTTCACCTAGAACACAAAGGGGGGGCACTTTTCATGGAAAAATGTGAAAAATAACATTTTCTAAAAATGAAATAAATGCCTTCTATGCACCTCAAACATTCACTCTTAAACTGAAAATTGTTGTTTTTCGCAATATTTTAAGAAATTTTTGCTCTTTTATTAACATTAACAGTTGCGCTGAAGCATCTTTTATGCTCATTTCTTGTCTTTCAGTATTTATTCTGGGTTTTATTTTGTTTATTATATGAAAACTTCTATGCACCTCAAACATTCACTCTAAAACTGAAAATTGTTGTTTTTCGCAATATTTTTAGAAATTTTTGGCTCTTTTAGTAAAATTAACACTTGTGCTGAAGCATCTTTTATGCTCATTTCTTGTCTTTCAGTATTTATTCTGGGTTTTATTTTGTTTATTTGATGAAAATGAACAACAATACACACCATGGAAACATTTTTGTTTGATTTGTGTCGAGTGAGATTTTCACCTAGAACCCAAAGGGGAGGGTATCGGCACTTTTCATGGAAAAATGTGAAAAATACAATTTTCTAAAAATGAAATAAATGCCTTCTATGCACCTCAAACATTCACTCTAAAGCAGAAGATTGTTGTTTTTTCTTAATATTTTCAGAAATTTGGGCTCTTTGAGTAACCTTAACACTTGAGCTGAAGCATCTTTTATGCTCATTTATTGTCTTTCAGGATTTATTCTGGGTTTTATTTTGTTTATTTGATGAAAATGAACAACAATACACACCATGGAAACATTTTTTTTGATTTGTGTCGTGTGAGATTTTCACCTAGAACCCAAAGGGGGGGCACTTTTCATGGAAAAATGTGAAAAATTAAATATTGGAACTTTTCATGAAAAAATGTAAAAATTAAATTTTCTAAAATTGAAATAAATGCCTTCCATACAACTCAAAACATTAACTCTAAAACTGAAAATTGTTGTTTTTCGCAATATTTTTAGAAATTTCGGCTCTTTTAGTAACATTAACACTTGCGTTGAAGCATCTTTTATGCTTATTTCTTGTATTTCAGTATTTATTCTGGGTTTTATTTTGTTTATTTGATGAAAATGAACAACAATACACACCATGGAAACATTTTTGTTTGATTAGTGTCGAGAGAGATTTTCACCTAGAATCCAAAAGGGGGGTATTGGCACTTTTCATGGAAAAATGTGAAAAATTAAATTTTTTAAAAATGAAATAAATGCCTTCTATACACCTCAAACATTCACCCTAAAACTGAAAATTGTTGTTTTTCGCAATATTTTTGAAATTTGGGCTCTTTTAGTAACATTACCACTTGCGCTGAGGCATCTTTTTTGCTCATTTCTTGTCTTTAATGATTTATTCTGGGTTTTATTTTGTTTATTTGATGAAAATGAACAACAATACACACCATGGAAACATTTTTGTTTGATTTGTGTCGAGTGAGATTTTCACCTAGAACCCAAAGGGGGGGGTATTGGCACTTTTCATGGAAAAATGAGAAAAAATAAATTTTCTAAAAATGAAATAAATGCCTTTTATACACCTCAAACATTCACTCCAAATCTGAAAATAGTTGTTTTTCGCAATATTTTTAGAAATTTGGGCTCTTTTAGTAACATTAACACTGGTGCTGAAGCATCTTTTATGCTCATTTCTTGCCCTTCAGGATTTATTCTGGGTTTTATTTTGTTTATTTAATGAAAATGAGCAACAATACACACAATGGTAACATTTTTGTTTGATATGTGTCGAGTGAGATTTTCACCTAGAACCCAAAGGGGGGGGTATTGGCACTATTCATGGAAAAATGTGAAAAAAAACATTTTCTAAAAATGAAATAAATGCCTTCTATACGCCTCAAACATTCACTCTTAATCTGAAAATTGTTGTTTTTCGCAATATTTTTAGAAATTTGGGCTCCTTTAGTAACATTAACACTTGCGCTGAAGCATCTTTTATGCTCATTTCTTGTCTTTCAGTATTTAATCTGGGTTTTATTTTGTTTATTTGATGAAAATGAACAACAATACACACCATGGAAACATTTTTGTTTGATTTGTGTCGAGTGAGATTTTCACCTAGAACCCAAAGGGGGTATTGGCACTTTTCATGGAAAAATGTGAAAAATATAATTTTCTAAAAATGACATAAATGCCTTCTATACACCTCAAACATTCACTCTTAAACTGAAAATTGTTGTTTTTCGCAATAATTTTAGAAATTTGGGCTCTTTAAGTAACATTAACACTGGTGCTGAAGCATCTTTTATGCTCATTTCTTGTCTTTCAGGATTTATTCTTGGTTTTATTTTGTTTATTTGTTGAAAATGAACAACAATACACACCATGGAAACATTTTTGTTTGATTTGTGTCGAGTGAGATTTTCACCTAGAACCCAAAGGGGGGGTATTGGCACTTTTCAAGGAAAAAAGAGAAAAATAACATTTTCTAAAAATGAAATAAATGCCTTCTATGCACCTCAAACATTCACTCTAAAACTGAAAATTGTTGTTTTTCGCAATATTTTTAGAAATTTTGGCTCTTTTAGTAACATTAACACTTGTGCTGAAGCATCTTTTATGCTCATTTCTTGTCTTTCAGTATTTATTCTGGGTTTTATTTTGTTTATTTGATGAAAATGAACAACAATACACACCATGGAAACATTTTTGTTTGATTTGTGTCGAGTGAGATTTTCACCTAGAACCCAAAGGGGAGAGTATCGGCACTTTTCATGGAAAAATGTGAAAAATAACATTTTCTAAAAATGAAATAAATGCCTTCTATGCACCTCAAACATTCACTCTAAAACAGAAGATTGTTGTTTTTTCTTAATATTTTCAGAAATTTGGGCTCTTTGAGTAACCTTAACACTTGAGCTGAAGCATCTTTTATGCTCATTTATTGTCTTTCAGTATTTAATCTGGGTTTTATTTTGTTTATTTGATGAAAATGAACAACAATACACACCATGGAAACATTTTTGTTTGATTTGTGTCGAGTGAGATTTTCACCTAGAACCCAAAGGGGGTATTGGCACTTTTCATGGAAAAATGTGAAAAATATAATTTTCTAAAAATGACATAAATGCCTTCTATACACCTCAAACATTCACTCTTAAACTGAAAATTGTTGTTTTTCGCAATAATTTTAGAAATTTGGGCTCTTTAAGTAACATTAACACTTGCGCTGAAGCATCTTTTATGCTCATTTCTTGTCTTTCAGGATTTATTCTTGTTTTATTTTGTTTATTTGTTGAAAATGAACAACAATACACACCATGGAAACATTTTTGTTTGATTTGTGTCGAGTGAGATTTTCACCTAGAACCCAAAGGGGGGGTATTGGCACTTTTCATGGAAAAATGTGAAAAATAACATTTTCTAAAAATGAAATAAATGCCTTCTATGCACTTCAAACATTCACTCTAAAACTGAAAATTGTTGTTTTTCGCAATATTTTTAGAAATTTTGGCTCTTTTAGTAACATTAACACTTGTGCTGAAGCATCTTTTATGCTCATTACTTGTCTTTCAGTATTTATTCTGGGTTTTATTTTGTTTATTTGATGAAAATGAACAACAATACACACCATGGAAACATTTTTGTTTTATTTGTGTCGAGTGAGATTTTCACCTAGAACCCCAAGGGCAGTTTTCAAGGAAAAATGTGAAAAATAACATTTTCTAAAAATGAAATAAATGCCTTCTATGCACCTAAAACATTCACTCTAAAACTGAAAATTGTTGTTTTTCGCAATATTTTTAGAAATTTTGGCTCTTTTAGTAACATTAACACTTGTGCTGAAGCATCTTTTATGCTCATTACTTGTCTTTCAGTATTTATTTCGGGTTTTATTTTGTTTATTTGATGAAAATGAACAACAAAACACACCATGGAAACATTTTTGTTTGATTTGTGTCGAGTGAGATTTTCACCTAGAACCCAAAGGGGAGGGTATCGGCACTTTTCATGGAAAAATGTGAAAAATAACATTTTCTAAAAATGAAATAAATGCCTTCTATGCACCTCAAACATTCACTCTAAAAAAGAAGATTGTTGTTTTTTCTTAATATTTTCAGAAATTTGGGCTCTTTGAGTAACCTTAACACTTGAGCTGAAGCATCTTTTATGCTCATTTCTTGTCTTTCCGGATTTATTCTGGGTTTTATTTTGTTTATTTGATGAAAATGAATAACAATACACATCATGGAAACATTTTTGTTTGATATGTGTCGTGTGAGATTTTCACCTAGAACCCAAAGGGGGGGCACTTTTCATGGAAAAATGTGAAAAATTAAATATTGGCACTTTTCATGTAAAAATGTGAAAAATTAAATTTTCTAAAATTGAAATAAATGCCTTCTATACACCTCAAACATTCACTCTTAAGCAGAAGATTGTGGTTTTTCGCAATATTTTTAGAAATTTTGGCTCTTTTAGTAACATTAACACTTGCGCTGAAGCATCTTTTATGCTCATTTCTTGTCTTTCAGTATTTAATCTGGGTTTTATTTTGTTTATTTGATGAAAATGAGCAACAATACACTCCATGGAAACATTTTTGTTTGATTTGTATTGAGTGAGATTTTCACCTAGAACCTACAGGGGGGTATTGGCACTTTTCATGGAAAAATGTAAAAAAATTAAAATTTCTAAAATTGAAAGAAAAGCCTTCTATACACCTCAAACATTCACTTTTAAACAGAAGATTGTGGTTTTTCGCAATATTTTTAGAAATTTGGGCTCTTTTAGAAACATTAACACTTGCGCTGAAGCATCTTTTATGCTCATTTCTTGTCTTTCAGTATTTATTCTGGGTTTTATTTTGTTTATTTGATGAAAATGAACAACAATACACACCAGTGAAACATTTTTGTTTGATTTGTGTCGAGTGAGATTTTCACCTAGAACCCAAAGGGGGTTCTAGGTGAAAATCACACCTAGGTCACACTTTTCATGGAAAAATGTGAAAAATAACATTTTCTAAAAATGAAATAAATGCCTTCTATGCACCTCAAACATTCACTCTTAAACTGAAAATTGTTGTTTTTCGAAATATTTTTAGAAATTTTGGCTCTTTTATTAACATTAACAGTTGCGCTGAAGCATCTTTTATGCTCATTTCTTGTCTTTCAGTATTTATTCTGGGTTTTATTTTGTTTATTAAATGAAAATGAACAACAATACACACCATGGAAACATTTTTGCTTTATTTGTGTAGAGTGAGATTTTCACCTAGAACCCCAAGGGGGGGGTATTGGCACTTTTCAAGGAAAAATGTGAAAAATAACATTTTCTAAAAATGAAATAAATGGCTTCTATGCACCTCAAACATTCACTCTAAAACAGAAGATTGTTGTTTTTTCTTAATATTTTCAGAAATTTGGGCTCTTTGAGTAACCTTAACACTTGAGCTGAAGCATCTTTTATGCTCATTTCTTGTCTTTCAGGATTTATTCTGGGTTTTATTTTGTTTATTTGATGAAAATTAACAACAATACACATCATGGAAACATTTTTGTTTGATTTGTGTCGTGTGAGATTTTCACCTAGAACCCAAAGGGGGGGCACTTTTCATGGAAAAATGTGAAAAATTAAATATTGGCACTTTTCATGAAAAAATTGGAAAAATTAAATTTTCTAAAATTGAAATAAATGCCTTCTATACACCTCAAACATTCACTCGTAAGCAGAAGATTGTGGTTTTTCGCAATATTTTTAGAAATTTGGGCTCTTTTAGTATCATTAACACTTGCGCTGAAGCATCTTTTATGCTCATTTCTTGTCTTTCAGTATTTAATCTGGGTTTTATTTTGTTTATTTGATGAAAATGAGCAACAATACACTCCATGGAAACATTTTTGTTTGATTTGTATTGAGTGAGATTTTCACCTAGAACCTACAGGGGGGTATTGGCAGTTTTCATGGAAAAATGTAAAAAAATTAAAATTTCTAAAATTGAAATAAATGCCTTCTATACACCTCAAACATTCACTTTTAAACAGAAGATTGTGGTTTTTCGCAATATTTTTAGAAATTTGGGCTCTTTTAGAAATATTAACACTTGCGCTGAAGCATCTTTTATGCTCATTTCTTGTCTTTCAGTATTTAATGTGGGTTTTATTTTGTTTATTTGATGAAAATGAACAACAATACACACCATTGAAAATTTTTGTTTGATTTGTGTCGAGTGAGATTTTCACCTAGAACACAAAGGGGGGGCACTTTTCATGGAAAAATGTGAAAAATAACATTTTCTAAAAATGAAATAAATGCCTTCTATGCACCTCAAACATTCACTCTAAAACTGAAAATTGTTGTTTTTCGCAATATTTTTAGAAATTTTGGCTCTTTTAGTAACATTAACACTTGTGCTGAAGCATCTTTTATGCTCATTTCTTGTTTTTCAGTATTTAATCTGGGTTTTATTTTGTTTATTTGATGAAAATGAGCAACAATACACTCCATGGAAACATTTTTGTTTGATTTGTATTGAGTGAGATTTTCACCTAGAACCTACAGGGGGGTATTGGCACTTTTCATGGAAAAATGTAAAAAAATTAAAATTTCTAAAATTGAAAGAAATGCCTTCTATACACCTCAAACATTCACTTTTAAACAGAAGATTGTGGTTTTTCGCAATATTTTTAGAAATTTGGGCTCTTTTAGAAACATTAACACTTGCGCTGAAGCATCTTTTATGCTCATTTCTTGTCTTTCAGTATTTATTCTGGGTTTTATTTTGTTTATTTGATGAAAATGAACAACAATACACACCAGTGAAACATTTTTGTTTGATTTGTGTCGAGTGAGATTTTCACCTAGAACTTAAAGGGGGGGCACTTTTCATGGAAAAATGTGAAAAATAACATTTTCTAAAAATGAAATAAATGCCTTCTATGCACCTCAAACATTCACTCTTAAACTGAAAATTGTTGTTTTTCGCAATATTTTTAGAAATTTTGGCTCTTTTATTAACATTAACAGTTGCGCTGAAGCATTATTTATGCTCATTTCTTGTCTTTCAGTATTTATTCTGGGTTTTATTTTGTTTATTAAATGAAAATGAACAACAATACACACCATGGAAACATTTTTGTTTTATTTGTGTAGAGTGAGATTTTCAACTAGAACCCCAAGGGGGGGGTATTGGCACTTTTCAAGGAAAAATGTGAAAAATAACATTTTCTAAAAATGAAATAAATGCCTTCTATGCACCTCAAACATTCACTCGTAAGCAGAAGATTGTGGTTTTTCGCAATATTTTTAGAAATTTGGGCTCTTTTAGTAACATTAACACTTGCGCTGAAGCATCTTTTATGCTCATTTCTTGTCTTTCAGTATTTAATCTGGGTTTTATTTTGTTTATTTGATGAAAATGAGCAACAATACACTCCATGGAAACATTTTTGTTTGATTTGTATTGAGTGAGATTTTCACCTAGAACCTACAGGGGGGTATTGGCACTTTTCATGGAAAAATGTAAAAAAATTAAAATTTCTAAAATTGAAATAAATGCCTTCTATACACCTCAAACATTCACTTTTAAACAGAAGATTGTGGTTTTTCGCAATATTTTTAGAAATTTGGGCTCTTTTAGAAATATTAACACTTGCGCTGAAGAATCTTTTATGCTCATTTCTTGTCTTTCAGTATTTATTCTGGGTTTTATTTTGTTTATTTGATGAAAATGAACAACAATACACACCATGGAAACATTTTTGTTTGATTTGTGTCGAGTGAGATTTTCACCTAGAACCCAAAGGGGGGTATTGGCACTTTTCATGGAAAAGTGAGAAAAAATAAATTTTCTAAAAATGAAATAAATGCCTTCTATACACCTCAAACATTCACTCTTAAACTGAAAATTGTTGTTTTTCGCAATATTTTTAGAAATTTGGGCTCATTTAGTAACGTTAACACTTGCGCTGAGGCATCTTTTATGCTCATTTCTTGTCTTTCAGTATTTAATGTGGGTTTTATTTTGTTTATTTGATGAAAATGAACAACAATACACACCATTGAAAATTTTTGTTTGATTTGTGTCGAGTGAGATTTTCACCTAGAACACAAAGGGGGGGCACTTTTCATGGAAAAATGTGAAAAATAACATTTTCTAAAAATGAAATAAATGTCTTCTATGCACCTCAAACATTCACTCTTAAACTGAAAATTGTTGTTTTTCGCAATATTTTAAGAAATTTTTGCTCTTTTATTAACATTAACAGTTGCGCTGAAGCATCTTTTATGCTCATTTCTTGTCTTTCAGTATTTATTCTGGGTTTTATTTTGTTTATTATATGAAAACTTCTATGCACCTCAAACATTCACTCTAAAACTGAAAATTGTTGTTTTTCGCAATATTTTTAGAAATTTTGGCTCTTTTAGTAACATTAACACTTGTGCTGAAGCATCTTTTATGCTCATTTCTTGTCTTTCAGTATTTATTCTGGGTTTTATTTTGTTTATTTGATGAAAATGAACAACAATACACACCATGGAAACATTTTTGTTTGATTTGTGTCGAGTGAGATTTTCACCTAGAACCCAAAGGGGAGGGTATCGGCACTTTTCATGGAAAATGTGAAAAATACAATTTTCTAAAAATGAAATAAATGCCTTCTATGCACCTCAAACATTCACTCTAAAGCAGAAGATTGTTGTTTTTTCTTAATATTTTCAGAAATTTGGGCTCTTTGAGTAACCTTAACACTTGAGCTGAAGCATCTTTTATGCTCATTTATTGTCTTTCAGGATTTATTCTGGGTTTTATTTTGTTTATTTGATGAAAATGAACAACAATACACACCATGGAAACATTTTTTTTGATTTGTGTCGTGTGAGATTTTCACCTAGAACCCAAAGGGGGGGCACTTTTCATGGAAAAATGTGAAAAATTAAATATTGGAACTTTTCATGAAAAAATGTAAAAATTAAATTTTCTAAAATTGAAATAAATGCCTTCCATACAACTCAAAACATTAACTCTAAAACTGAAAATTGTTGTTTTTCGCAATATTTTTAGAAATTTCGGCTCTTTTAGTAACATTAACACTTGCGTTGAAGCATCTTTTATGCTTATTTCTTGTATTTCAGTATTTATTCTGGGTTTTATTTTGTTTATTTGATGAAAATGAACAACAATACACACCATGGAAACATTTTTGTTTGATTAGTGTCGAGAGAGATTTTCACCTAGAATCCAAAAGGGGGGTATTGGCACTTTTCATGGAAAAATGTGAAAAATTAAATTTTTTAAAAATGAAATAAATGCCTTCTATACACCTCAAACATTCACCCTAAAACTGAAAATTGTTGTTTTTCCGCAATATTTTTGAAATTTGGGCTCTTTTAGTAACATTACCACTTGCGCTGAGGCATCTTTTTTGCTCATTTCTTGTCTTTAATGATTTATTCTGGGTTTTATTTTGTTTATTTGATGAAAATGAACAACAATACACACCATGGAAACATTTTTGTTTGATTTGTGTCGAGTGAGATTTTCACCTAGAACCCAAAGGGGGGGGTATTGGCACTTTTCATGGAAAAATGAGAAAAAATAAATTTTCTAAAAATGAAATAAATGCCTTTTATACACCTCAAACATTCACTCCAAATCTGAAAATAGTTGTTTTTCGCAATATTTTTAGAAATTTGGGCTCTTTTAGTAACATTAACACTGGTGCTGAAGCATCTTTTATGCTCATTTCTTGCCCTTCAGGATTTATTCTGGGTTTTATTTTGTTTATTTAATGAAAATGAGCAACAATACACACAATGGTAACATTTTTGTTTGATATGTGTCGAGTGAGATTTTCACCTAGAACCCAAAGGGGGGGGTATTGGCACTATTCATGGAAAAATGTGAAAAAAAACATTTTCTAAAAATGAAATAAATGCCTTCTATACGCCTCAAACATTCACTCTTAATCTGAAAATTGTTGTTTTTCGCAATATTTTTAGAAATTTGGGCTCCTTTAGTAACATTAACACTTGCGCTGAAGCATCTTTTATGCTCATTTCTTGTCTTTCAGTATTTAATCTGGGTTTTATTTTGTTTATTTGATGAAAATGAACAACAATACACACCATGGAAACATTTTTGTTTGATTTGTGTCGAGTGAGATTTTCACCTAGAACCCAAAGGGGGTATTGGCACTTTTCATGGAAAAATGTGAAAAATATAATTTTCTAAAAATGACATAAATGCCTTCTATACACCTCAAACATTCACTCTTAAACTGAAAATTGTTGTTTTTCGCAATAATTTTAGAAATTTGGGCTCTTTAAGTAACATTAACACTGGTGCTGAAGCATCTTTTATGCTCATTTCTTGTCTTTCAGGATTTATTCTTGGTTTTATTTTGTTTATTTGTTGAAAATGAACAACAATACACACCAGTGAAACATTTTTGTTTGATTTGTGTCGAGTGAGATTTTCACCTAGAACTTAAAGGGGGGGCACTTTTCATGGAAAAATGTGAAAAATAACATTTTCTAAAAATGAAATAAATGCCTTCTATGCACCTCAAACATTCACTCTTAAACTGAAAATTGTTGTTTTTCGCAATATTTTTAGAAATTTTGGCTCTTTTATTAACATTAACAGTTGCGCTGAAGCATTATTTATGCTCATTTCTTGTCTTTCAGTATTTATTCTGGGTTTTATTTTGTTTATTAAATGAAAATGAACAACAATACACACCATGGAAACATTTTTGTTTTATTTGTGTAGAGTGAGATTTTCAACTAGAACCCCAAGGGGGGGGTATTGGCACTTTTCAAGGAAAAATGTGAAAAATAACATTTTCTAAAAATGAAATAAATGCCTTCTATGCACCTCAAACATTCACTCGTAAGCAGAAGATTGTGGTTTTTCGCAATATTTTTAGAAATTTGGGCTCTTTTAGTAACATTAACACTTGCGCTGAAGCATCTTTTATGCTCATTTCTTGTCTTTCAGTATTTAATCTGGGTTTTATTTTGTTTATTTGATGAAAATGAGCAACAATACACTCCATGGAAACATTTTTGTTTGATTTGTATTGAGTGAGATTTTCACCTAGAACCTACAGGGGGGTATTGGCACTTTTCATGGAAAAATGTAAAAAAATTAAAATTTCTAAAATTGAAATAAATGCCTTCTATACACCTCAAACATTCACTTTTAAACAGAAGATTGTGGTTTTTCGCAATATTTTTAGAAATTTGGGCTCTTTTAGAAATATTAACACTTGCGCTGAAGAATCTTTTATGCTCATTTCTTGTCTTTCAGTATTTATTCTGGGTTTTATTTTGTTTATTTGATGAAAATGAACAACAATACACACCATGGAAACATTTTTGTTTGATTTGTGTCGAGTGAGATTTTCACCTAGAACCCAAAGGGGGGTATTGGCACTTTTCATGGAAAAGTGAGAAAAAATAAATTTTCTAAAAATGAAATAAATGCCTTCTATACACCTCAAACATTCACTCTTAAACTGAAAATTGTTGTTTTTCGCAATATTTTTAGAAATTTGGGCTCTTTTAGTAACGTTAACACTTGCGCTGAGGCATCTTTTATGCTCATTTCTTGTCTTTCAGTATTTAATGTGGGTTTTATTTTGTTTATTTGATGAAAATGAACAACAATACACACCATTGAAAATTTTTGTTTGATTTGTGTCGAGTGAGATTTTCACCTAGAACACAAAGGGGGGGCACTTTTCATGGAAAAATGTGAAAAATAACATTTTCTAAAAATGAAATAAATGTCTTCTATGCACCTCAAACATTCACTCTTAAACTGAAAATTGTTGTTTTTCGCAATATTTTAAGAAATTTTTGCTCTTTTATTAACATTAACAGTTGCGCTGAAGCATCTTTTATGCTCATTTCTTGTCTTTCAGTATTTATTCTGGGTTTTATTTTGTTTATTATATGAAAACTTCTATGCACCTCAAACATTCACTCTAAAACTGAAAATTGTTGTTTTTCGCAATATTTTTAGAAATTTTGGCTCTTTTAGTAACATTAACACTTGTGCTGAAGCATCTTTTATGCTCATTTCTTGTCTTTCAGTATTTATTCTGGGTTTTATTTTGTTTATTTGATGAAAATGAACAACAATACACACCATGGAAACATTTTTGTTTGATTTGTGTCGAGTGAGATTTTCACCTAGAACCCAAAGGGGAGGGTATCGGCACTTTTCATGGAAAAATGTGAAAAATACAATTTTCTAAAAATGAAATAAATGCCTTCTATGCACCTCAAACATTCACTCTAAAGCAGAAGATTGTTGTTTTTTCTTAATATTTTCAGAAATTTGGGCTCTTTGAGTAACCTTAACACTTGAGCTGAAGCATCTTTTATGCTCATTTATTGTCTTTCAGGATTTATTCTGGGTTTTATTTTGTTTATTTGATGAAAATGAACAACAATACACACCATGGAAACATTTTTTTTGATTTGTGTCGTGTGAGATTTTCACCTAGAACCCAAAGGGGGGGCACTTTTCATGGAAAAATGTGAAAAATTAAATATTGGAACTTTTCATGAAAAAATGTAAAAATTAAATTTTCTAAAATTGAAATAAATGCCTTCCATACAACTCAAAACATTAACTCTAAAACTGAAAATTGTTGTTTTTCGCAATATTTTTAGAAATTTCGGCTCTTTTAGTAACATTAACACTTGCGTTGAAGCATCTTTTATGCTTATTTCTTGTATTTCAGTATTTATTCTGGGTTTTATTTTGTTTATTTGATGAAAATGAACAACAATACACACCATGGAAACATTTTTGTTTGATTAGTGTCGAGAGAGATTTTCACCTAGAATCCAAAAGGGGGGTATTGGCACTTTTCATGGAAAAATGTGAAAAATTAAATTTTTTAAAAATGAAATAAATGCCTTCTATACACCTCAAACATTCACCCTAAAACTGAAAATTGTTGTTTTTCGCAATATTTTTGAAATTTGGGCTCTTTTAGTAACATTACCACTTGCGCTGAGGCATCTTTTTTGCTCATTTCTTGTCTTTAATGATTTATTCTGGGTTTTATTTTGTTTATTTGATGAAAATGAACAACAATACACACCATGGAAACATTTTTGTTTGATTTGTGTCGAGTGAGATTTTCACCTAGAACCCAAAGGGGGGGGTATTGGCACTTTTCATGGAAAAATGAGAAAAAATAAATTTTCTAAAAATGAAATAAATGCCTTTTATACACCTCAAACATTCACTCCAAATCTGAAAATAGTTGTTTTTCGCAATATTTTTAGAAATTTGGGCTCTTTTAGTAACATTAACACTGGTGCTGAAGCATCTTTTATGCTCATTTCTTGCCCTTCAGGATTTATTCTGGGTTTTATTTTGTTTATTTAATGAAAATGAGCAACAATACACACAATGGTAACATTTTTGTTTGATATGTGTCGAGTGAGATTTTCACCTAGAACCCAAAGGGGGGGGTATTGGCACTATTCATGGAAAAATGTGAAAAAAAACATTTTCTAAAAATGAAATAAATGCCTTCTATACGCCTCAAACATTCACTCTTAATCTGAAAATTGTTGTTTTTCGCAATATTTTTAGAAATTTGGGCTCCTTTAGTAACATTAACACTTGCGCTGAAGCATCTTTTATGCTCATTTCTTGTCTTTCAGTATTTAATCTGGGTTTTATTTTGTTTATTTGATGAAAATGAACAACAATACACACCATGGAAACATTTTTGTTTGATTTGTGTCGAGTGAGATTTTCACCTAGAACCCAAAGGGGGTATTGGCACTTTTCATGGAAAAATGTGAAAAATATAATTTTCTAAAAATGACATAAATGCCTTCTATACACCTCAAACATTCACTCTTAAACTGAAAATTGTTGTTTTTCGCAATAATTTTAGAAATTTGGGCTCTTTAAGTAACATTAACACTGGTGCTGAAGCATCTTTTATGCTCATTTCTTGTCTTTCAGGATTTATTCTTGGTTTTATTTTGTTTATTTGTTGAAAATGAACAACAATACACACCATGGAAACATTTTTGTTTGATTTGTGTCGAGTGAGATTTTCACCTAGAACCCAAAGGGGGGGTATTGGCACTTTTCAAGGAAAAAAGAGAAAAATAACATTTTCTAAAAATGAAATAAATGCCTTCTATGCACCTCAAACATTCACTCTAAAACTGAAAATTGTTGTTTTTCGCAATATTTTTAGAAATTTTGGCTCTTTTAGTAACATTAACACTTGTGCTGAAGCATCTTTTATGCTCATTTCTTGTCTTTCAGTATTTATTCTGGGTTTTATTTTGTTTATTTGATGAAAATGAACAACAATACACACCATGGAAACATTTTTGTTTGATTTGTGTCGAGTGAGATTTTCACCTAGAACCCAAAGGGGAGAGTATCGGCACTTTTCATGGAAAAATGTGAAAAATAACATTTTCTAAAAATGAAATAAATGCCTTCTATGCACCTCAAACATTCACTCTAAAACAGAAGATTGTTGTTTTTTCTTAATATTTTCAGAAATTTGGGCTCTTTGAGTAACCTTAACACTTGAGCTGAAGCATCTTTTATGCTCATTTATTGTCTTTCAGGATTTATTCTGGGTTTTATTTTGTTTATTTGATGAAAATGAACAACAATACACACCATGGAAACATTTTTTTTGGTTTGTGTCGTGTGAGATTTTCACCTAGAACCCAAAGGGGGGGCACTTTTCATGGAAAAATGTGAAAAATTAAATATTGGCACTTTTCATGAAAAAATGTAAAAATTAAATTTTCTAAAATTGAAATAAATGCCTTCCATACAACTCAAAACATTAACTCTAAAACTGAAAATTGTTGTTTTTCGCAATATTTTTAGAAATTTCGGCTCTTTTAGTAACATTAACACTTGCGTTGAAGCATCTTTTATGCTTATTTCTTGTATTTCAGTATTTATTCTGGGTTTTATTTTGTTTATTTGATGAAAATGAACAACAATACACACCATGGAAACATTTTTGTTTGATTAGTGTCGAGAGAGATTTTCACCTAGAATCCAAAAGGGGGGTATTGGCACTTTTCATGGAAAAATGTGAAAAATTAAATTTTTTAAAAATGAAATAAATGCCTTCTATACACCTCAAAAATTCACCCTAAAACTGAAAATTGTTGTTTTTCGCAATATTTTTGAAATTTGGGCTCTTTTAGTAACATTACCACTTGCGCTGAGGCATCTTTTTTGCTCATTTCTTGTCTTTAATGATTTATTCTGGGTTTTATTTTGTTTATTTGATGAAAATGAACAACAATACACACCATGGAAACATTTTTGTTTGATTTGTGTCGAGTGAGATTTTCACCTAGAACCCAAAGGGGGTATTGGCACTTTTCATGGAAAAATGTGAAAAATATAATTTTCTAAAAATGACATAAATGCCTTCTATACACCTCAAACATTCACTCTTAAACTGAAAATTGTTGTTTTTCGCAATAATTTTAGAAATTTGGGCTCTTTAAGTAACATTAACACTTGCGCTGAAGCATCTTTTATGCTCATTTCTTGTCTTTCAGGATTTATTCTTGTTTTATTTTGTTTATTTGTTGAAAATGAACAACAATACACACCATGGAAACATTTTTGTTTGATTTGTGTCGAGTGAGATTTTCACCTAGAACCCAAAGGGGGGGTATTGGCACTTTTCATGGAAAAATGTGAAAAATAACATTTTCTAAAAATGAAATAAATGCCTTCTATGCACCTCAAACATTCACTCTTAAACTGAAAATTGTTGTTTTTCGCAATATTTTTAGAAATTATGGCTCTTTTAGTAACATTAACACTTGCGCTGAAGCATCTTTTATGCTCATTTCTTGTCTTTCAGTATTTTTTCTGGGTTTTATTTTTTTTATTAGATGAAAATGAACAACAATACACACCATGGAAACATTTTTGTTTGATTTGTGTAGAGTGAGATTTTCACCTAGAACCCAAAGGGGGGGGGTATTGGCACTTTTCAAGGAAAAATTTGAAAAATAACATTTTCTAAAAATAAAATAAATGCCTTCTATGCACCTAAAACATTCACTCTAAAACTGAAAATTGTTATTTTTCGCAATATTTTTAGAAATTTTGGCTCTTTTAGTAACATTAACACTTGTGCTGAAGCATCTTTTATGCTCATTTCTTGTCTTTCAGTATTTATTCTGGGTTTTATTTCGTTTATTTGATGAAAATGAACAACAATACACACCATGGAAACATTTTTGTTTGATTTGTGTCGAGTGAGATTTTCACCTAGAACCCAAAGGGGGGGCACTTTTCATGGAAAAATGTGAAAAATTAAATATTGGCACTTAAATGGAAAAATGTGAAAAATTAAATTTTCTAAAATTGAAATAAATGCCTTCTATACACCTCAAACATTCACTCTTAAGCAGAAGATTGTGGTTTTTCGCAATATTTTTAGAAATTTGGGCTCTTTAAGTAACATTAACACTTGCGCTGAAGCATCTTTTATGCTCATTTCTTGTCTTTCAGGATTTATTCTTGTTTTATTTTGTTTATTTGTTGAAAATGAACAACAATACACACCATGGAAACATTTTTGTTTGATTTGGGTCGAGTGAGATTTTCACCTAGAACCCAAAGGGGGGGTATTGGCACTTTTCATGGAAAAATGTGAAAAATAACATTTTCTAAAAATGAAATAAATGCCTTCTATGCACCTCAAACATTCACTCTTAAACTGAAAATTGTTGTTTTTCGCAATATTTTTAGAAATTATGGCTCTTTTAGTAACATTAACACTTGCGCTGAAGCATTTTTTATGCTCATTTCTTGTCTTTCAGTATTTTTTCTGGGTTTTATTTTTTTTATTAGATGAAAATGAACAACAATACACACCATGGAAACATTTTTGTTTGATTTGTGTAGAGTGAGATTTTCACCTAGAACCCAAAGGGGGGGGTATTGGCACTTTTCAAGGAAAAATTTGAAAAATAACATTTTCTAAAAATAAAATAAATGCCTTCTATGCACCTAAAACATTCACTCTAAAACTGAAAATTGTTATTTTTCGCAATATTTTTAGAAATTTTGGCTCTTTTAGTAACATTAACACTTGTGCTGAAGCATCTTTTATGCTCATTTCTGGTCTTTCAGGATTTATTCTTGGTTTTATTTTGTTTATTTGATGAAAATGAACAACAATACACACCATGGAAACATTTTTGTTTGAATTGTGTCGAGTGAGATTTTCACCTAGAACCCAAAGGGTTGTATTGGCACTTTTCATGGAAAAATGTGAAAAATTAAATTTTCTAAAAATGAAATAAATGCCTTCTATACACCTCAAACATTCACTCTAAAACTGAAAATTGTTGTTTTTCGCAATATTTTTAGAAATTTGGGCTCTTATAGTAAGAATAACACTTGCGCTGAAGCATCTTTTATGCTCATTTCTTGCCTTTCAGTATTTATTCTGGGTTTTATTTTGTTTATTTGATGAACATGAACATTAATACACATCATGGAAACATTTTTGTTTGATTTGTTTCGAGTGAGATTTTCACCTAGAACCTAAAGGGGGGTATCGGCACTTTTCATGGAAAAATGTGAAAAATTTAATTTTCCAAAAAGTAAATAAATGCCTTCTATACACCTAAAACATTCAGTCTAAAACTGAAAATTGTTGTTTTTCGCAATATTTTTAGAAATTTGGGCTCTTTTGGTAACATTAACACTTGCGCTGAAGCATCTTGTATGCTCATTTCTTGTCTTTCAGGATTTATTCTGGGTTTTATTTTGTTTAGTTGATGAAAATGAACAACAATACACACCATGGAAACATTTTTGTTTGATTTGTGTCGAGTGAGATTTTCACCTAGAACCCAAAGGGGGGGTATTGGCACTTTTCATGGAAAAATGTGAAAAATAACATTTCCTAAAAATGAAATAAATGCCTTCTATGCACCTCAAACATTCACTCTTAAACTGAAAATTGTTGTTTTTCGCAATATTTTTAGAAATTATGGCTCTTTTAGTAACATTAACACTTGCGCTGAAGCATCTTTTATGCTCATTTCTTGTCTTTCAGTATTTATTCTGGGTTTTATTTTGTTTATTAGATGAAAATGAACAACAATACACACCATGGAAACATTTTTGTTTGAATTGTGTCGAGTGAGATTTTCACCTAGAACCCAAAGGGTTCTATTGGCACTTTTCATGGAAAAATGTGAAAAATAACATTTTCTAAAAATGAAATAAATGCCTTCTATGCACCTCAAACATTCACTCTAAAACAGAAGATTGTTGTTTTTTCTTAATATTTTCAGAAATTTGGGCTCTTTTAGTAACCTTAACACTTGAGCTGAAGCATCTTTTATGCTCATTTTTTGTCTTTCAGGATTTATTCTGGGTTTTATTTTGTTTATTTGATGAAAATGAACAACAATACACACCATGGAAACATTTTTGCTTGATTTGTGTCGAGTGAGATTTTCACCTAGAACCCAAAGGGGGTTACTTTTCATGGAAAAATGTGAAAAATTAAATATTGGCACTTTTCATGGAAAAATGTGAAAAATTAAATTTTCTAAAATTGAAATAAATGCCTTCTATACATCTCAAACATTCACTCTTAAGCAGAAGATGGTGGTTTTTCGCAATATTTTTAGAAATTTGGGCTCTTTTAGTAACATGAACACTTGTGCTGAAGCATCTTTTATGCTCATTTCTTGCCCTTCAGGATTTATTCTGGGTTTTATTTTGTTTATTTAATGAAAATGAGCAACAATACACACCATGGTAACATTTTTGATTGATTTGTGTCGAGTGAGATTTTCACCTAGACCCCAAAGGGGGGGGTATTGGCACTTTTCATGGAAAAATGTAAAAAATTAAATTTTCTAAAATTGAAATAAATGCCTTCTATACACCTCAAACATTCACTCTTAAGCAGAAGATTGTGGTTTTTCGCAATATTTTTAGAAATTTGGGCTCGTTTATTAACATTAACAGTTGCGCTGAAGCATCTTTTATGCTCATTTCTTGTCTTTCAGTATTTAATCTGGGTTTTATTTTGTTTATTTGATGAAAATGAACAACAATACACACCATGGAAACATTTTTGTTTGATTTGTGTCGCCTGAGATTTTCACCTAGAACCCAAAGGGGGGGGTATTGGCACTTTTCATGGAAAAATGTGAAAAATTAAATTTTCTAAAAATGACATAAATGCCTTCTATACACCTCAAACATTCACTCGTAAACTGAAAATTGTTGTTTTTCGCAGTATTTTTAGAAATTTGGGCACTTTAAGTAACATTAACACTTGCGCTGAAGCATTTTTCATGCTCATTTCTTGTCTTTCAGGATTTATTCTGGGTTTTATTATTTTTATTTGATGAAAATGAACAACAATACACACCATGGAAACATTTTTGTTTGAATTGTGTCGAGTGAGATTTTCACCTAGAACCCAAAGGGTTCTATCGGCACTTTTCATGGAAAAATGTGAAAAATTAAATTTTCTAAAAATGAAATTAATGCCTTCTATACACCTCAAAACATTAACTCTAAAACTGAAAATTGTTGTTTTTCGCAATATTTTTAGAAATTTGGGCTCTTTTAGTAACATTAACACTTGCGTTGAAGCATCTTTTATGCTTATTTCTTGTATTTCAGTATTTATTCTGGGTTTTATTTTGTTTATTTGATGAAAATGAACAACAATACACACCATGGAAACATTTTTGTTTGATTAGTGTCGAGAGAGATTTTCACCTAGAATCCAAAGGGGGGGTATTGGCACTTTTCATGGAAAAATGTGAAAAATTAAATTTTTTAAAAATGAAGTAAATGCCTTCTATACACCTCAAACATTCACCCTAAAACTGAAAATTGTTGTTTTTCGCAATATTTTTAGAAATTTGGGCTCTTTTAGTAACATAAACACTTGCGCGAAGCATCTTTTATGCTTAATTCTTGTCTTACAGGATTTATTCTGGGTTTTATTTTGTTTATTTGATGAATATGAACAAAAATGCACACCATGGAAACATTTTTGTTTGATTTGTGTCGAGTGAGATTTTCACATAGAACCCAAAGGGGGGGGTATTGGCACTTTTCATGGAAAAATCTGAAAAATTAAATTTTCTAAAAATGAAATAAATGCCTTCTATACACCTCAAACATTCACTCATAACTGAAAATTGTTTGTTTTCGCAATATTTTTAGAAATTTTGGCTCTTTTATTAACATTAACACTTGCGCTGAAGCATCTTTTATGCTCATTTCTTGTCTTTCAGTATATAGTCTGGGTTTTATTTTGTTAATTTGATGAAAATGAACAACAATACTTACTATGGAAACATTTTTTTTTGATTTGTGTCGAGTGAGATTTTCACCTAGAACCCAAAGGGGGGGTATTGGCACTTTTCATGGAAAAATGTGAAAAATTAAATATTGGCACTTTTCATGGAAAAATGTGAAAAATTAAATTTTCTAAAATTGAAATAAATGCCTTCTATACACCTCAAACATTCACTCTTAAGCAGAAGATTGTGGTTTTTCGCAATATTTTTAGAAATTTGGGCTCTTTTAGTAACATTAACACTTGTGCTGAAGCATCTTTTATGCTCATTTCTTGCCCTTCAGGATTTATTCTGGGTTTTATTTTGTTTATTTAATGAAAATGAGCAACAATACACACCATGGTAACATTTTTGTTTGATTTGTGTCGAGTGAGATTTTCACCTAGAACCCAAAGGGGGGGGTATTGGCACTTTTCATGGAAAAATGTGAAAAATTATATTTTCTTAAAATGAAATAAATGCCTTCTATACATCTCAAACATTCAGTCTTAAAATGAAAGCTGTTGTTTTTTCGCAATATTTTTTAGAAATTTGGGCTCTTTTAGTAACATTAACACTTGCGCTGAAGCATCTTTTATGCTCATTTCTTGTCTTTCAGTATATAGTCTGGGTTTTATTTTGTTAATTTGATGAAAATGAACAACAATACTTACTATGGAAACATTTTTTTTTGATTTGTGTCGAGTGAGATTTTCACCTAGAACACAAAGGGGGGGTATTGGCACTATTCATGGAAAAATGTAAAATAAAACATTCTCTAAAAATGAAATAAATGCCTTCTATACACCTCAAACATTCACTCTTAATCTGAAAATTGTGGTTTTTCGCAATATTTTTAGAAATTTGGGCTATTTTAGTAACATTAACACTTGTGCTGAAACATCTTTTATGCTCATTTCTTGCCCTTCAGGATTTATTCTGGGTTTTATTTTGTTTATTTAATGAAAATGAGCAACAATACACACCATGGTAACATTTTTGTTTGATTTGTGTCGAGTGAGATTTTCACCTAGAACCCAAAGGGGGGGGTATTGGCACTTTTCATGGAAAAATGTGAAAAATTAAGTATTGGCACTTTTCATGGAAAAATGTGAAAAATTAAATTTTCTAAAATTGAAATAAATGCCTTCTATACACCTCAAACATTCATTCTTAAGCAGAAGATTGTGGTTTTTCGCAATATTTTTAGAAATTTGGGCTCTTTTAGTAACATTAACACTTGTGCTGAAGCATCTTTTATGCTCATTTCTTGCCCTTCAGGATTTATTCTGGGTTTTATTTTGTTTATTTAATGAAAATGAGCAACAATACACACCATGGTAACATTTTTGTTTGATTTGTGTCGAGTGAGATTTTCACCTAGAACCCAAAGGGGGGGGGTATTGGCACTTTTCTTGGAAAAATGTGAAAAATTAAATTTTCTAAAAATGAAATAAATGCCTTCTATACATCTCAAACATTCAGTCTTAAACTGAATGCTGTTGTTTTTCGCAATATTTTTTAGAAATTTGGGCTCTTTTAGTAACATTAACACTTGCGCTGAAGCATCTTTTATGCTTAATTCTTGTATTTCAGTATTTATTCTGGGTTTTATTTTGTTTATTAGATGAAAATGAACAACAATACACACCATGGAAACATTTTTGTTTGATTTGTGTAGATTGTGATTTTCACCTAGAACCCCAAGGGGGGGGTATTGGCACTTTTCAAGGAAAAATGTGAAAAATAACATTTTCTAAAAATGAAATAAATGCCTTCTATGCACCTCAAACATTCACTCTAACACTGAAAATTGTTGTTTTTCGCAATATTTTTAGAAATTTTGGCTCTTTTAGTAACATTAACACTTGTGCTGAAGCATCTTTTATGCTCATTTCTTGTCTTTCAGTATTTATTCTGGGTTTTATTTTGTTTATTTGATGAAAATGAACAACAATACACACCATGGAAACATTTTTGTTTGATTTGTGTTGTGTGAGATTTTCACCTAGAACCCAAAGGGGGGGCACTTTTCATGGAAAAATGTGAAAAATTAAATATTGGCACTTTTCATGAAAAAATGTGAAAAATTAAATTTTCTAAAATTGAAATAAATGCCTTCCATACAACTCAAAACATTAACTCTAAAACTGAAAATTGTTGTTTTTCGCAATATTTTTAGAAATTTCGGCTCTTTTAGTAACATTAACACTTGCGCTGAAGCATCTTTTATGCTCATTTCTTGTATTTCAGTATTTATTCTGGGTTTTATTTTGTTTATTTGATGAAAATGAACAACAATACACACCATGGAAACATTTTTGTTTGATTAATGTCGAGAGAGATTTTCACCTAGAATCCAAAGGGGGGGTATTGGCACTTTTCATGGAAAAATGTGAAAAATTAAATTTTTTAAAAATGAAATAAATGCCTTCTATACACCTCAAACATTCACCCTAATACTGAAAATTGTTGTTTTTCGCAAAATTTTTAGAAATTTTGGCTCTTTTAGTAACATTAACACTTGCGCTGAAGCATCTTTTATGCTCATTTCTTGTCTTTCAGTATTTATTCTGGGTTTTATTTTGTTTATTTGATGAAAATGAACAACAATACACACCATGGAAACATTTTTGTTTGATTTGTGTAGAGGGAGATTTTCACCTAGAACCCAAAGGGGGGGGTATCGGCACTTTTCATGGAAAAATGAGAAAAAATAAATTTTCTAAAAATGAAATAAATGCCTTTTATACACCTCAAACATTCACTCCAAATATGAAAATAGTTGTTTTTCGCAATATTTTTAGAAATTTGGGCTCTTTTAGTAACATTAACACTTGCGCTGAAGTATCTTTTATGCTCATTTCTTGTCTTTCAGGATTTATTCTGGGTTTTATTTTGTTTATTTGATGAAAATGAACAACAATACACACCATGGAAACATTTTTTGTTTGATTTATGTCGAGTGAGATTTTCACCTAGAACCCAAAGGGGGGGGTATTGGCACTTTTCATGGAAAAATGAGAAAAAATAAATTTTCTAAAAATAATATAAATGCCTTCTATACACCTCAAACATTCACTCCAAATCTGAAAATAGTTGTTTTTCGCAATATTTTAGAAATTTGGGCTCTTTTAGTAACATTAACACTTGCGCTGAGGTATCTTTTATGCTCATTTCTTGTCTTTCAGGATTTATTCTGGGTTTTATTTTGTTTATTTGATGAAAAATGAACAACAATACACACCATGGAAACATTTTTGTTTGATTTGTGTCGAGTGAGATTTTCACCTAGAACCCCAAGGGGGGGGTATTGGCACTTTTCAAGGAAAAATGTGAAAAATAACATTTTCTAAAAATGAAATAAATGCCTTCTATACACCTAAAACATTCACTCTTAAACTGACAATTGTTGTTTTTCGCAATATTTTTAGAAATTTTGGCTCTTTTAGTAACATAAACACTTGCGCTGAAGCATCTTTTATGCTCATTTCTTGTCTTTCAGTATTTATTCTGGGTTTCATTTTGTTTATTTGATGAAAATGAACAACAATACACGCCATGGAAACATTTTTGTTTGATTTGTGTCGAGTGAGATTTTCACCTAGAACCCAAAGGGGGGGGGTATCGGCACTTTTCATGGAAAAATGAGAAAAAAATAAATTTTCTAAAAATGAAAAAAATGCCTTTTATACACCTCAAACATTCACTCCAAATCTGAAAATAGTTGTTTTTCGCAATATTTATAGAAATTTGGGCTCATTTAGTAACATTAACACTTGCGCTGAAGTATCTTTTATGCTCATTTCTTGTCTTTCAGGATTTATTCTGGGTTTTATTTTGGTTATTTGATGAAAATGAACAACAATACACACCATGGAAACATTTTTGTTTGATTTGTGTCGAGTGAGATTTTCACCTAGAACCCAAAGGGGGGGGTATTGGCACTTTTCATGGAAAAATGAGAAAAAATAAATTTTCTAAAAATGAAATAAATGCCTTCTATACACCTCAAACATTCACTCTTAAACTGAAAATTGTTGTTTTTCGCAATATTTTTAGAAATTTTGGCTCTTTTATTAACATTAACACTTGCGCTGAAGCATCTTTTATGCTCATTTCTTGTCTTTCAGTATTTATTCTGGTTTTTATTTTTTTATTAGATGAAAATTAACAACAATACACACCATGGAAACATTTTTGTTTGATTTGTGTAGAGTGAGATTTTCACCTAGAACCCAAAGGGGAGGGTATCGGCACTTTTCATGGAAAAATGTGAAAAATAACATTTTCTAAAATGAAATAAATGCCTTCTATGCACCTCAAACATTCACTCTAAAACAGAAGATTGTTGTTTTTTCTTAATATTTTCAGAAATTTGGGCTCTTTGAGTAACCTTAACACTTGAGCTGAAGCATCTTTTATGCTCATTTCTTGTCTTTCAGGATTTATTCTGGGTTTTATTTTGTTTATTTGATGAAAATGAACAACAATACACACCATGGAAACATTTTTGTTTGATTTGTATCGTGTGAGATTTTCACCTAGAACCCCAAGGGGGGGCACTTTTCATGGAAAAATGTGAAAAATTAAATATTGGCACTTTTCATGAAAAAATATGAAAAATTAAATTTTCTAAAATTGAAATAAATGCCTTCCATACAACTCAAAACATTAACTCTAAAACTGAAAATTGTTGTTTTTCGCAATATTTTTAGAAATTTCGGCTCTTTTAGTAACATTAACACTTGCGTTGAAGCATCTTTTATGCTTATTTCTTGTATTTCAGTATTTATTCTGGGTTTTATTTTGTTTATTTGATGAAAATGAACAACAATACACACCATGGAAACATTTTTGTTTGATTAGTGTCGAGAGAGATTTTCACCTAGAATCCAAAGGGGGGGTATTGGCACTTTTCATGGAAAAATGTGAAAAATTAAATTTTTTAAAAATGAAATAAATGCCTTCTATACACCTCAAACATTCACCCTAAAACTGAAAATTGTTGTTTTTCTCAATATTTTTAGAAATTTGGGCTCTTTTAGTAACATTACCACTTGCGCTGAGGCATCTTTTTTGCTCATTTCTTGTCTTTAATGATTTATTCTGGGTTTTATTTTGTTTATTTGATGAAAATGAACAACAATACCCACCATGGAAACATTTTTGTTTGATTTGTGTCGAGTGAGATTTTCACCTAGAACCCAAAGGGGGGGGGTTTTGGCACTTTTCATGGAAAAATGAGAAAAAATAAATTTTCTAAAAATGAAATAAATGCCTTCTATACACCTTAAACATTCACTTTTAAACTGAAAATTGTTGTTTTTCGCAATATTTTTAGAAATTTTGGCTCTTTTAGTAACATTTACACTTGCGCTGAAGCATCTTTTATGCTCATTTCTTGTCTTTCAGTATTTATTCTGGGTTTTATTTTGTTTATTTGATGAAAATGAACAACAATACACACCATGGAAACATTTTTGTTTGATTTGTGTAGAGTGAGATTTTCACCTAGAACCCAAAGGGTATCGGCACTTTTCATGGAAAAATGAGAAAAAATAAATATTCTAAAAATGAAATAAATGCCTTTTATACACCTCAAACATTCACTCCAAATCTGAAAATAGTTGTTTTTCGCAATATTTTTAGAAATTTGGGCTCATTTAGTAACATTAACACTTGCGCTGAAGTATCTTTTATGCTCATTTCTTGTCTTTCAGGATTTATTCTGGGTTTTATTTTGTTTATTTGATGAAAATGAACAACAATACACACCATGGAAACATTTTTGTTTGATTTGTGTCGAGTGAGATTTTCACCTAGAACCCAAAGGGGGGGGTATTGGCACTTTTCATGGAAAAATGTGAAAAAATAAATTTTCTAAAAATGAAATAAATGCCTGCTATACACCTCAAACATTCACTCTTAAACTGAAAATTGTTGTTTTTCGCAATATTTTTAGAAATTTTGGCTCTTTTAGTAACTTTAACACTTGCGCTGAAGCATCTTTTATGCTCATTTCTTGTCTTTCAGTATTTATTCTGGGTTTTATTTTGTTTATTTGATGAAAATGAACAACAATACACACCATGGAAACATTTTTGTTTGATTTGTGTAGAGTGAGATTTTCACCTAGAACCCAAAGGGGGGGCACTTTTCATGGAAAAATGTGAAAAATTAAATATTGGCACTTTTCATGAAAAAATGTGAAAAATTAAATTTTCTAAAATTGAAATAAATGCCTTCTATACATCTCAAACATTCAGTCTTAAACTGAAAGCTGTTGTTTTTCGCAATATTTTTTAGAAATTTGGGCTCTTTTAGTAACATTAACACTTGCGCTGAAGCATCTTTTATGCTCATTTCGTGTATTTCAGTATTTACTCTGGGTTTTATTTTGTTTATTTGATGAAAATGAACAACAATACACACCATGGAAACATTTTTGTTTGATTTGTGTAGAGTGAGATTTTCACCTAGAACCCAAAGGGGTATCGGCACTTTTCATGGAAAAATGAGAAAAAATAAATTTTCTAAAAATGAAATAAATGCCTTTTATACACCTCAAACATTCACTCCAAATCTGAAAATAGTTGTTTTTCGCAATATTTTTAGAAATTTGGGCTCTTTTAGTAACATTAACACTTGCGCTGAAGCATCTTTTATGCTCATTTCTTGTCTTTCAGTATTTATTCTGGGTTTTATTTTGTTAATTTGATGAAAATGAACAACAATACTTACTATGGAAACATTTTTTTTTGATTTGTGTCGAGTGAGATTTTCACCTAGAACCCAAAGGGGGGGTATCGGCACTTTTCATGGAAAAATGAGAAAAAAATAAATTTTCTAAAAATAATATAAATGCCTTCTATACACCTCAAACATTCACTCCAAATCTGAAAATAGTTGTTTTTCGCAATATTTTAGAAATTTGGGCTCTTTTAGTAACATTAACACTTGCGCTGAGGTATCTTTTATGCTCATTTCTTGTCTTTCAGGATTTATTCTGGGTTTTATTTTGTTTATTTGATGAAAATGAACAACAATACACACCATGGAAACATTTTTGTTTGATTTGTGTCGAGTGAGATTTTCACCTAGAACCCCAAGGGGGGGGTATTGGCACTTTTCAAGGAAAAATGTGAAAAATAACATTTTCTAAAAATGAAATAAATGCCTTCTATACACCTCAAACATTCACTCTTAAACTGAAAATTGTTGTTTTTCGCAATATTATTAGAAATTTTGGCTCTTTTAGTAACATTAACACTTGCGCTGAAGCATCTTTTATGCTCATTTCTTGTCTTTCAGTATTTATTCTGGGTTTTATTTTGTTTATTTGATGAAAATGAACAACAATACACACCATGGAAACATTTTTGTTTGATTTGTGTAGAGTGAGATTTTCACCTAGAACCCAAAGGGGGGGCACTTTTCATGGAAAAATGTGAAAAATTAAAAATTGGCACTTTTCATGAAAAAATGTGAAAAATTAAATATTCTAAAATTGAAATAAATGCCTTCCATACAACTCAAAACATTAACTCTAAAACTGAAAATTGTTGTTTTTCGCAATATTTTTAGAAATTTGTGCTCTTTTAGTAACCTTAACACTTGAGTTGAAGCATCTTTTATGCTCATTTCTTATCTTTCAGGATTTATTCTGGGTTTTATTTTGTTTATTTGATGAAAATGAACAACAATACACACCATGGAAACATTTTTGTTTGATTTGTGTCGAGTGAGATTTTCACCTAGAACCCAAAGGGGGGGGTATTGGCACTTTTCATGGAAAAATGTGAAAAAATAAATTTTCTAAAAATGAAATAAATGCCTTCTATACACCTCAAACATTCACTCTTAAACTGAAAATTGTTGTTTTTCGCAATATTTTTAGAAATTTTGGCTCTTTTATTAACATTAACACTTGCGCTGAAGCATCTTTTATGCTCATTTCTTGTCTTTCAGTATTTATTCTGGGTTTTTATTTTGTTTATTAGATGAAAATGAACAACAATACACACCATGGAAACATTTTTGTTTGATTTGTGTAGGGTGAGATTTTCACCTAGAACCCAAAGGGGAGGGTATCGGCACTTTTCATGGAAAAATGTGAAAAATAACATTTTCTAAAAATGAAATAAATGCCTTCTATGCACCTCAAACATTCACTCTAAAACAGAAGATTGTTGTTTTTCTTTATATTTTCAGAAATTTGGGCTCTTTGAGTAACCTTAACACTTGAGCTGAAGCATCTTTTATGCTCATTTCTTGTCTTTCAGGATTTATTCTGGGTTTTATTTTGTTTATTTGATGAAAATGAACAACAATACACACCATGGAAACATTTTTGTTTGATTTGTGTCGTGTGAGATTTTCACCTAGAACCCAAAGGGGGGGCACTTTTCATGGAAAAATGTGAAAAATTAAATATTGGCACTTTTCATGAAAAAATGTGAAAAATTAAATTTTCTAAAATTGAAATAAATGCCTTCCATACAACTCAAAACATTAACTCTAAAACTGAAAATTGTTGTTTTTCGCAATATTTTTAGAAATTTCGGCTCTTTTAGTAACATTAACACTTGCGTTGAAGCATCTTTTATGCTTATTTCTTGTATTTCAGTATTTATTCTGGGTTTTATTTTGTTTATTTGATGAAAATGAACAACAATACACACCATGGAAACATTTTTGTTTGATTAGTGTCGAGAGAGATTTTCACCTAGAATCCAAAGGGGGGGTATTGGCACTTTTCATGGAAAAATGTGAAAAATTAAATTTTTTAAAAATGAAATAAATGCCTTCTATACACCTCAAACATTCACCCTAAAACTGAAAATTGTTGTTTTTCTCAATATTTTTAGAAATTTGGGCTCTTTTAGTAACATTACCACTTGCGCTGAGGCATCTTTTTTGCTCATTTCTTGTCTTTAATGATTTATTCTGGGTATTATTTTTTTTATTTGATGAAAATGAACAACAATACCCACCATGGAAACATTTTTGTTTGATTTGTGTCGAGTGAGATTTTCACCTAGAACCCAAAGGGGGGGGGTTTTGGCACTTTTCATGGAAAAATGAGAAAAAATAAATTTTCTAAAAATGAAATAAATGCCTTCTATACACCTTAAACATTCACTTTTAAACTGAAAATTGTTGTTTTTCGCAATATTTTTAGAAATTTTGGCTCTTTTAGTAACATTAACACTTGCGCTGAAGCATCTTTTATGCTCATTTCTTGTCTTTCAGTATTTATTCTGGGTTTTATTTTGTTTATTTGATGAAAATGAACAACAATACACACCATGGAAACATTTTTGTTTGATTTGTGTAGAGTGAGATTTTCACCCAGAACCCAAAGGGGTATCGGCACTTTTCATGGAAAAATGAGAAAAAATAAATATTCTAAAAATGAAATAAATGCCTTTTATACACCTCAAACATTCACTCCAAATCTGAAAATAGTTGTTTTTCGCAATATTTTTAGAAATTTGGGCTCATTTAGTAACATTAACACTTGCGCTGAAGTATCTTTTATGCTCATTTCTTGTCTTTCAGGATTTATTCTGGGTTTTATTTTGTTTATTTGATGAAAATGAACAACAATACACACCATGGAAACATTTTTGTTTGATTTGTGTAGAGTGAGATTTTCACCTAGAACCCAAAGGGGGGGGTATTGGCACTTTTCATGGAAAAATGTGAAAAAATAAATTTTCTAAAAATGAAATAAATGCCTTCTATACACCT